>NW_016171894.1:11992-13782 GCF_001687245.7 Rhagoletis zephyria | reverse complement strand
GCGGTATTCGAAACGACGACCCCAGCTGACTCAGCCAATTTCCTACGCAATGTGCTAAGTTCGCCTTATAAAGTGTTGTTGCTTTTTCCACTTTTTTCATGTGAGATATTTAAACTTGATCATGTGGTTGTTGGTTTTAGTTAATAATTCTATCTTTAGAATGTTTATCTTTTAGGTGTGCTCGTCCTTAAGTAATTTTTGTGTTATTTATGGCTTTATAACAATTATATTCAACAATTTTTATTGAGCTTGAGGCCGTTTTTAATGAAAAACTATTGTGGAGAAGCAACAACAATTTAAAAAAACGGTAGAAGTGATAGCTATTTCGGAAATCACAACATTTTCTCATCAGACTTCTTCAGCGGAATTCGAACCGACGACCCCAGCTGACTCAGCCAGTTGCCTACGCACTGTACAAGGTTCGCCTTATAAACACTTGTTGCTCTTTCCACTTTTTTTCATGTGAGCCAACTAAAATCAAGCGCAGCTATTCCAGTGCTACNAGCTATTTCGGAAATCACAACATTTTCTCATCAGACTTCTTCAGCGGAATTCGAACCGACGACCCCAGCTGACTCAGCCAGTTGCCTACGCACTGTACAAGGTTCGCCTTATAAACACTTGTTGCTCTTTCCACTTTTTTTCATGTGAGCCAACTAAAATCAAACGCAGCTATTCCAGTGCTACTTAAACTTTATCATGTGGTTGTTGGTTTTGTTGGTTTTTGTTAATAATTCTATTTTTGTCGGCCGCTGTGGTGTAGTGGTAAGAAGTGCGCGCCTCCACTCCGCCTCACCTGGATTCAAGCCCTGGTCAAAGCAACATAAAAAAAAATATATAGAAAAAAGGTTTTTTTCTTAACAGCGGTCGTCCCTCGGCAGGCAATGGCAAACCTCCGAGTGATTTCTGCCATGAAAAACAGCTTCTCATAAAAATACAATCGCCGTTCGGAGTCGGCGTAAAACCGTAGGCCCTCCGCTTTGTGTGACAACATCAAGGCGCACGGCACAAATCGGAGGAGAAGCTCGGCCAAACACTAACATACTTATGTGTAAGCGCCAATCTATTATTACTATTATTTTTAGAATGTTTCACTTTTAGGTGTGCTCGCCCTTGAGTTATTTGTTTTTGTTATTTATGGGCTTATAACAAATAACTTTAGGACGAGCACACCTAAAAGTTAAACATTCTAAAAGTAGAACTATTAACAACAACCAACAAAACCAACCACCACATGATCAAGTTTAAATAGAACTGGAATAGCTGCGCTTTATTGTAGTTGGCTCACATGAAAAAAGTGGAAAAGGCAACAACTGTTCATAAGGCGAACTTAGCCCAGTGCGCACTAAGGGACTACAGCGGCCAAAAGTAGTAGAAACGGATTAGCGAATTCTGAAAAAGTAACTACGCAGATGCATAGCAAAATATCCAGCTAACCCAAACCAAAAAGAATTTTGGATAAAAATGTATATTGGCAATCATGACACGAGCTTTAAAGTAGGAACGATGTGAAAAAATAAGTTTGTAAGAACAAATTTTAATTCTGTCGCAAGTAATTTGAATTAATTTTTCCACTTGTGCGCATATATAAAAAGCCAACCTGATGGATGAGTAGCTTTTGAATATCTCTGTGGTCAAACATTGCTTTAAATTTTTATAAAAATTTGAAATGTATAAAACAGTTTATCTTGAAGTTCTACATAATTTTGTGAGTGTAAAATTTTTCGAGTGCTTACTTTAAAAAGGAATGTTTAAAAGGGACCTAGGAAACGAGCTAAATTATACTTAGG
>NW_016171894.1:0-1008 GCF_001687245.7 Rhagoletis zephyria | reverse complement strand
TATTCAACAATTTTTATTGAGCTTGAGGCCGTTTTTAATGAAAAACTATTGTGGAGAAGCAACAACAATTTAAAAAAATGGTAGAAGTGATAGCTATTACGGAAATCACAACATTTTCTCATCAGACTTCTTCAGCGGAATTCGAACCGACGACCCCAGCTGACTCAGCCAGTTGCCTACGCACTGTGCAAGGTTCACCTTATAAACTTTGTTGCTTTTCCACTTTTTTCATGTGAGCCAACTACAATCAAGCGCAGCTATTCCAGTGCTATAATAATAATAATATTTTTAGAATGTTTAACTTTTAGGTGTGCTCGTCCTTAAGTTATTTGTTTTTGTTATTTTTTTGGCCTTATAACAATTATATTCAACAATTTATATTGAGCTCGAGGCCGTTTTTTATATGAAAATTTATTGTGGAAAAGCAACAATAATTTGAAAAAATGGTAGAAGTGATAGCTATTTCGGAAATCACCACATTTCCTCATTACACTTCTTCAGCGGGATTCGAACCGATGACCCCAGCTGACTCAGCCAGTTGCTTACGCACTGTGCTAAGTTCGCCTTATAAACAGTTGTTGCANAAAATGGTAGAAGTGATAGCTATTTCGGAAATCACCACATTTCCTCATTACACTTCTTCAGCGGGATTCGAACCGATNTCCTCATCCGACTTCTTCAGCGGGATTCGAACCGATGACTCCAGCTGACTCAGCCAGTTGCCTACGCACTGTGCTAAGTTCGCCTTATAAACAGTTGTTGCTTTTTCCACTTTTTTCATGTGAGCCAACTACAATCAAACGCAGCTATTCCAGTGCTACTTAAACTTGATCATGTCGTTGTTGGTTTTGTTGGGTTTTGTTAATAATTCTATTTTTGTCGGCCGCTGTGGTGTAGTGGTAAGCAGTGCGCGCCTCCACTCCGCCGCACCTGGGTTCAAGCCATGGTCAAAGCAATATAAAAAAATATATAGAAAAAAGGTTTTTTCTTAACAGCGGTCGTCCCTCG
>NW_016171892.1:12611-13789 GCF_001687245.7 Rhagoletis zephyria | reverse complement strand
TCCCCAATATCAGATTAAAGAAACCACAGGAAAGGGAAGCTCAGAGAGGTCTTTCCCTATTCTGGCGGAGCTGGAAGTATTGGTAAACGGCATTTTACGTAGCCGTATCAGTGTCGCGGGATGCCAAATTTAGACATCGCGGCGTATAGGTAACTCCTTTTAGGGCTGGCAAAACCATTTTTGAAGGTGACAAATAGATGATGGTAGATCCAAGCTCCCCGGTGGCTTACAACAAGGGTGAGTAATCAAGTAAGAGTACCGGTGAGTATGTACTTATGGATTCTTTGGTGCCCCTAGAAAATGGAAGGTGTGCCGGTAGGTTAACCCTATACCCGCGTACCCGTGCAAAGATTATCCACTACCCGGGTTCCAGACAAATATACTCGCTATCCGGGTACCCGGATAAAGATAAACACCAACCCGCCAACTCACATAAAGATAACCATCTTTCTTAGAAAAAAATTTTTGGACTACTCTAATGTACATATCTGAATAAACATTGAAACAAAACTGCCGAATTTAATAACGGGTTGTCTATTTCCATTAGATATAAAATAATGTTTTTTTTTACGATAGGTAGGAGATGCAATATCTAATATATTTCTCGAAAACAATTTTTTAATATCAACTTTATGGAATTGAATTAATTAGTTGGTAATATTTCATAGCTTTTGTCTTTTCAAAAATTACCTTTTGTATCTTTCTTACTGATTTCGACCATTTTCAGTACCATACATATTTAAGCCAATAACTACTTACAGACATATTTCGCTCTGTACTCGTTACTCGCTCATCAGTAGATATAGGACGTGATATATGATGAGTGCTAAACTCATCTACGAAATATCCTAGTATTTACCCACATACATATGCATATGTATGCGTTTACTCTTCCAAAAACATAG
Organism: Rhagoletis zephyria; assembly: GCF_001687245.7. Taxonomy (NCBI): domain Eukaryota; kingdom Metazoa; phylum Arthropoda; class Insecta; order Diptera; family Tephritidae; genus Rhagoletis; species Rhagoletis zephyria. Next base: position 12,884 of record NW_016171892.1, on the reverse strand, counting down.
TTGAATTTGCGCAAAGATATACTTCACCTCTTCTCTAACTGCAAAGCAAACCAGAAGCACATTGCAGTGGGCCGCTGTTAATGGGTGGCAAATTCCTAAACTACTCCGTTTTCTATTTACTTTTTATACGAGCTCGTATATCTAGTACTAGTATCTATGCTTGCTTGTCAAAATGCCAAATTGAATTCATTAGCAAAGACAAATTGCGCTCAATTGCTGTTGCTACTAGTAATAACAAAAACAAAAGCAAAAACTGCTAGTAAAAATCAACTA
>NW_016171892.1:0-11084 GCF_001687245.7 Rhagoletis zephyria | reverse complement strand
TCCAAGATAACCAAGCAAGTGTGACATCCCACAATGCAAAAGATAATTTTGTCCTAACACTTTTGATTAGCTTCAACTAATAACTTATTTTCAGATATTTTTTTCTCCCATACACCAAAAGTGTAATCTCATACTTTTTTCGTATCAAATAATGTTTTTGAAAACTTGTTAAAATATGGACTATTTCTTCCAAATATGGACTATTCGTAAACTATGGTTAAAATACATATATTTGTAGTAGATTAATATTTTTAGTCAAAAAAAAATATAGTGCATGTATGTGGTGTTAAAATGTTTGGTTATTGCAGAGCTTAACTAAAGGCGCACTCGTCACATACAGCGACACCGATTCTTCTGAAGAGGAAATTTCTGTGTTCAATTCTTAAAATGTTGCACTCCAAAGAGGCCAGAAAGGCTCATCATCTGCTCTTTGAAGCTTTGTCAGGGGAGATGGGTGCACTGAAAATCCGAAGGTTGCTTAAAACGAAAATATTATGAAATGCGTGAGCCGGAAAGGATAAGTAGGCAAAACATGCACTTTTACAGGGTTGAGTATAACCTACATCAGTATCATGAAAGAACAAAATTTTTTTTTGGAACAAACGAAATCGCCATTAGTTTTTATATCGAAATAATAGGGGTGTTCACGATACCGTGCATGCTGTCCAGCATGGTGCATAGATAGCATAAATAGCATGATTGTTTTGGATTCATGTGTTCAAGCACCAACAAATTAGCCAGTCATGCTATTTATGCTATCTATGAACCATGCTAGACAGCATGCACCGGATCGTGAACACCCCTAATATTTTAATCAATAACGTATGTATTTGTGTTGCAAAATGATTTTCTTAACACCAAGAATACAAGAAATTAGTTAAAGGCATCAAATGGTTTTTGTTAACGCAGAAAAATGAGTTTTTTCTTATAGAGGTATATCTTTTTTGCTTAACCGCCGCAAATGCGTGCCTTATCCTTTTGCATGCGCGGTTTTTGCATAATAGGAAGTGAAATTCATTAGTACGGCATTTCCTTTTACTGTGCATATGCCTAAATTTATGCAACCATTTGCAATAGCAAGTAAGCACAGGGTGCTTCTAATGAAATTAAAAATGGTCTGCTGAAATACACATGCAAGACCTTCGCAATTTTCTGCTGCGCTATGCGTTACAGCTTCGCATATTTTACCCCTACCGAAACCAAAGAAGTATACAGTCCAAAAAAAAAAAATCAAATGTGTTTTCCCATACAAATTTTTTATAATATTGTGACTTAAAATAATAGGTCATATGTTTTATAATTTTTCCTAAACAATCTAAAAACAAAACTAGTTTTTTCCCTAAAAAATATTCCTAAAAACTCTTACTTCCGCAGCATTTTTATCCTAAAAAGATATTTTTTTTCAGAGAAAAAATAATTTGCTTCCCAAAAAAAACATGTTTCTGATGTTTGGTAAATTTTTCTCATTTGGATAAAAATATTTCTCGCCACAAAAACTGTACTTTTCTAAAATTATGTTTTTCATAAACAATTTTTCTTTAAGGAGTTTTGTTTGAAAACTTATGAGTTAAAATTTGTGGAGTGGACCACCATTTTTTCGAAGGTCGAGCTTTTTTTGTGCAATTACCTGTTTATACTTCACAACGATAAAAGAAAAATACGAGTTTCACAATTTTCCGAAATTCGAATTATTTTGGAAGTTTAGATTTTAATTGTTTTCTCGCAAATGGTAATACCGATTCTGCTCATATTTTAAAGAGTTGAGTCCCTTTTTTTCATTTGGCAATATTTTTTTTTTTTCTTTATAAAGGTTATTAAAGATTTTTAAATATCACTGACATTTCAATCGCGTTTTGGTTGTATGTTATTGAAAGTTCTATTAGAAATTTTTTGCAAAAAAAAAAATTCCTGCAATGCATCTAGACGCAAGTTATTCACGCTCTCGACGCCAAAATGTATTTTGTATGGACATGCAGGATATTCACAAGTAGCTGCTCCTTTAGAAATCGTTCCTGGGCATTCCCAAACACTCTGCGTGTGTCCCTAAAATGTGTGGCCCGTAAGTCTACCCTCCACGATATTTCTCTAATTTTCAATAATAGAAGCTCTAAAGACTTTCTCGTGTCCCACTGTGGCCATATAAGTTTGGCTGTGTTATATATAGCTCTGTTGCTGAGTGCTATCTTCACCAACTTCTAGTTATCAGCCGACAGTTGTGAATTGAAGACCCTGATGGTCTCCAAGATCTCTTTTAGATCAAATGATTTGGACTGCAGCCATACTCTCGCTCGTGGTCTTAATGGGATCTGATTGAAGTCCACCTTGTTAAGTTTAGCTGCACGTTATGACGCGGCTATTATTTTGGACCGACCCCACTCCCTTGCAGGTTGGCGTGAGTCCCGAGTTTTCTCTGAAGATTCTTAGTCTTCACCCATTTCCATTGGAGTCGTAGGATCAGAGTGGTTCATGGTTCTCGTAAAGGGCTCCCAACGGTATACTCTTTGGCAACTTCTGCAAAGGAATGCCCCTCTTTTCATTTCATTTCATTTCATTTCATTTCATTTATTAAGTCTATGATTTACAAATCTTACAGACTAGATGTACAAGCTTTCGACTTAAGTGTAAATTCGATATTTAAAGTATATAATTAGGAATACATTGATTCTAATAATAAACCAAAACGAGATCTCGGGAAGGCGAAGTCCAGATCAAGGCTCTTGGAAATTCTATTAAATTCAATGAGAGCTCTGGAAATGGGGTCATAATTGTAATAATTAGCTTTATTAACTTTAATATTAAACGGGTAATGAGTGCGTAAATTTCTATATGGTACATTGAAATTTATTTGCAGAAGAAGCTCTGGACAGTCTACTATGCCATTAATAACATCATATATGAAAAGCAGAGATTGAATAGATCGCCTAGACTCAAGTGATTTCAGATTTATAAGCGCACAGCGGGCCGTATAAGATGGTAGGGGATCACTAAAATGGAGTGGTTCAAGAGCGAAGCGCATAAAGCTTCGTTGCACTCTTTCAAGTCTAGAGGAATGAGTTGAGTAAATTGGACTCCAGATTAAAGAGGCGTATTCAAGCTTCGAACGAACCAGCGAGTTATAGAGAATTTTTCGGGTGTAGGGATCTTTGAAATCTCTACCATAGCGCCGCAAAAAAGCAAGATTAGAGTAGGCTTTAGGAACGATATAGCTAATGTGGTTAATGAAGGTAAATCCCGAATCAAACATCACTCCTAGGTCTAAAAATTCCTTAACTGAAGAAAGTCTTTTATCAAACAGATAATAAGCTGACCCTCTTCGGATTGTTTTGCGTAGCGTCGGTCGACTTATTGCGCTTGTTTGTTGTTCCTTCCGGCTCCTTATACTCACTCAGATAGAAATTTTCAGAACGGCTACGCCTTGATCTCGTTCGCATGCCCCGCAGCTGCCGGCAATGGCCGAATCTACATATTCCCCCATCTGGCCTCGTGAAGGCAGTGGGCGCAGGAGATGTACCACGCGAGTCTGCTCATCTATTTCGGTCTTCCCCTTAGCTACAGACTGCTTATCAGGTGAGGCTTCGCTTTTGTCGGGAGTATCCCCAGATGGTATCCTTATCTTAGACTTTCGCCATATTGAATTTTGTTTTGCTACTGAATTATGACCCGGTTTCAACATTTGCCATGGTGCTTCGCGTTATTATACCGCATTGCGCTGTGTCTATTTCTTTAACCTCACGAGTTTCCGAGAAGCGGTTACGTCCTCCAGGCAATAGATCCGCGATGCCCATATGCAAAGCATCAGTAACGCACTGGGTGCGGATCAGTGTAGGCTAGTTTGGCGCCCTCAGCCTGGTCCTCTCTACTGTGATCCACTTAATGCCCTTATCTAACCCCTTATTACCCCCATAGGTCACGATGAAAAAGCACTTCCATATAACTGAGCAATTTAGGAGCTTGGACACATGGCATTGATTCCTCCTCTTGGTTGGACATCACTCGGACATCGTACAAAAACTATGTGTGGAGCCCATTTCCAGTCGATATTTCGTGGATGATTTTCGCCAACTTAAGCGTGAAAATAATTATCGCTGCAGCTTTTCCAAGCCAACCCAATCGAATCTCTTTAAAGTTCAGCTTTTCAATATTTTCACTAAAATCGACATAACTTAAATGCAGCACAATTTCCTTACCATCTCTCATCCATTCGTTCTCAGTCGGCAGGGATCCTACAACAAATACAACAACAACAATTATCTCAAAAAAGCTATAATGACGCGAGATCATGTGCCAAACTTTGACACTTAACATTGATGACGCATTTGTATAAAAAGACAAACATTATCCTTTTCCCTGCCAATATTTTACTACACTACTTGTGTGTGTTTGTATTGAAATGCTATTTAGCCAAGCATTTTATTATCTAGCTTCTGCATTTCTTGTGCGTAAGAAATTTAACTTGGTTTCCAAAAGTATTTCTTCTTTCAAAAGTGTTCCCAATATACCTTTTTTTTAAAGGCAATTAAGATTGCAAGCAGAAATCGAGAAAAGTGTGCACATCAATAGAAGTGAAAACATTTTAAAGAATGCCTTTTTTCGTGCTCACTCCGCCAACCCCTCCCCCAATAAAAAAATTCTTGGCCAACGAAATCTTATGCAGAAACTTTGGTAGCACGTAGTAGCATAATTCAAGGCGCACTAGCGTACGCTTACGGGCTAAGTCATTAAGACAGCTAACGATGGTGAGAGAGAGCGAAGGGCAAATAAGTGGCTAGAAAGCCGTTCGTGACATAAAGTGGCTTTGCTTGAAGATTTGCGCGCATGAGTGTTAAAACTTTTGCAATAATTAAATTGTTTTCTTTTCGCGCCAACACCACCAAATGAACAAAATGAAACAAACAACAAACAGACGCAGTCTCTCACCAGCGTGCAAACCCCAACAACATGACCGACATAATCCCTGCTGTTATTTGTACGCTATTCCCTTCGCTCCATCCAACTTTTCCACTTTTCGTTCACTGGCGGCGGCGGCGGCGGTTGCGTTAATTTATTTTTATTGTGCGCATTTTATTAGCTTTTAAAGTTTGGTACTTATTCAGCTTAGCATTGTTATTACAACTGCTTTAGCTGCTTGATCTCCTCGATTTGAGTGTGACATCTATCTTTCTTTTATGCAAGCATTGACTTTTTTCGCTGCTCGCTGTCTTTTGCTGTCGATTATTAAATTTATGACCTTTTGTAATATTATTTGGCATTTTTTATGCTTTGACTTTGACCTTCAGTTTCATATATAAATAAGCATAACATAGATACCCATGAATTTTTGAAATATACATATGTGTGTTGCTGTAACCAATCTTTCGGGAAGTACTTGCGGTGGCTTTCCATGAAATAAAATATTTCACCAGCCGATTGCCGCTGCAGCTAGCGCGACTACCAGGTATTACTGAGTTTAATGTTTTAAATTTTAGAGTTCTTCCTTAGATTATCCTTGGGAGGCAGACTGATAGCCCTTGTCGCTAGTGCACTTCAGCTCTATAATTATAATTTTATAATTATTAATAAATAATTATTTTTCTTATACTATCTTACCCGACCATTTTTAGTGCAAATTTTTTGTTTGTCCTGTTTTTTGAAATCTTAAATTTTTTGTATTTGCTTAAGGACGAACTCACCTTTAAGTAAATTCCTAAAAACTGAACTTAATAGAAAATAAAAAACAACCACATCATCCAGTTTTAATAGCAGCAAACAGTTCTCCTTGATTCCAGCAACAACATTTCAAAAGACGAACTTTCTCAGTGGGTAGGCCTGGGTAATCCTGAGTTACTGATTTGCATATATCCCAGTAACCACAATGAAGAAGTCTGATTTGGGGATCTCCTAAACAGCAGCAATGTCTTCTACCAATTGATAAATTCNGGTAGGCCTGGGTAATCCTGAGTTACTGATTTGCATATATCCCAGTAACCTCAATGAAGAAGTCTGATTTGGGGATCTCCTAAACAGCAGCAATGACTTCTACCAATTGATAAATTATTGTTGTCTTTCCACAAAAACTTTTCTCGCCTCAAGCTCAATAAAATTGTTGAATCAAACTTCTAATACATCAAAAAACAAAAAATAAATAAAAATGTATCCCTAATAAATAAATAAATAACCTCCTTGAGAAGACTTTGAAATTGGGCAGAAGTGCCTCGGTTAAAACCTGATTCTTTATATGACGACCATGAAAACGGGAACTAAGGGAATATAATTATAGTCATAGAGTATGCACAAAGAACGCCGGGGCCCTTAATAATGAAGGTACCTATTCCAAGGTGGTTCATGATCTCGTTCGAGCAAAGGCAGACATCACCGTCACTCAAGAGATGCGAAGGATGGACAAAAATAAATGGGACCTTGTTTTCCACAAATGCTATGTAAAGGATAAAATTCGGTATTGGATTTGAGAATTCTCTAAGCAATTCATGCATGACGATTTTAATTCCGAGTAGGTAGGTCGATCGGTTAATTTTTTGCAAAGTAATACAGGCATTAAAAGGAACCTATTTTCGAAAATCGATATCGAGGTCATTTGAGGAAAAAAACTTTTTTCAATAAAAATAAAAATAAATTTTTTTTATCGCTGAATCCGAATATTCCACAAGTTCATCTAAATGTATGACATTACAAGGTTATCCCAAGGTCAAATTCATAAGAATTTTATTGAATTTTCAGGTTTATTCAATGAACTTTTCCCTACTTGACCTTGAAATGACCACGAACCTGACGTATTGGAGGCTAACGGACCTCGGATTCGCATTCAGCATGTCGAATAAAATAGATATATATAGGTTTGGTTTAATATGCATAAAATTTTCGTTTTATATCTGTGTAGTTGGGAGTATGGTTATTATTAAAAAAAAAATTGCATTTATGTAAAAATTAGAACTTTACTACTATTTTTTGTAGTTTAAATCCCCTTTGCTGTTGATTCACAGATCTGTACTACTGAAGTAAATAATAATCTTCACTTCAACTAAGCGCTTCTTCTCACCAACTTGCATGTTTATTATATTTTAAAAGTTTTTTTTTTGTTATCCTTAACTTTTTCCTAACTATTGCAACCATTAGGAAAACTATTTTTTATTTACTTACTTTCTTGCTTTCCGCCATGTTTTCTCCTTAGTTGCTAATCTTTTAAAACTTTACCAGCTTGCATTCCTATGCATTCATTTCAATTATATATAGACACAAATCCCCACAAGTATTTGTGAGCCAAGCTATTGCGCTGAGCGGCAAGTCAAATGTGGACAAGGATAATTTTTTTTAAAGCTAAAGTAGACAACAGACTTCATGCTTGCTGGGGCGCGCGCACACATGTACAAGCCATTTGGTGTACAGTTAGCCGGTATTGCTAAAGCTTTTGCCTTGTACATAATACACATAAGCACTACATATGCGGGTATGCCTTTGAAGAGTCACACAAACACATACACACACACACACACATGCACAGCAAAGGATTAGGCAATTAAAATAAGCACCGCACAGCAAACAGCCATCGGCTAAGAGCATCGGGCAATGAGTATGAATGAGCAATTTGCGTTGGCAAAAAAAATAAATAAAAAATAAAAAAAACAGAAGAGAAAGAAAGCAAAAAATTATGCCTCTTACTTTTATCTCTACAAGCATTGTGTGTTTAATTCCTTTTGTTCCACCTTTCTGAAGCGCATTTGTATTTGTTTCGTCGCATAGCTTTGTTGTTGTTACGCCTTTTGCATTGTTTAACATTGTTTTTGCATTGTAAACACTAAGAAGAAGGCGATGAGAAGGCAACATTTTTTTTTTTGTTGAAACGAAATCGCCATTAGATATGAGTACATATAGCCTTGAAAGTGGCTTAGTGCAATGGCAGTTGCAGTTGCAAACACGTCCATTTAACGCATCTGCAACATTTAAAGTAAATGTGTTTCGCATGCAGCTGGTCTACATCGTTCGCAGTTCAGCTGCCTTTGTCGCTTGCCTAGCCTAGCCAGCTGCTGCCAAAGAAATTAAGTGCGAAATAAGCGCACCATCGCCTAATTGTGAATAATATTTGTTTTAATTTTAGTTTATTTTTTCAACTTTTCCTTTATATTCGTTACGCCAGCACTTTCTCCTTGTTTTTATACGTGTTTATATGTATGTATGTACACCCGTTTGTAATGCACTGGCATTCACTTTCGCATTGCTGCCACGTAGGTATTGTCTGTGTTTTGTTGTCTTCTAAATTAGACGCTTTGCTCTTTCATTGCTGTCTGTGTTGGCATTTTTATCTCTTTTTTCTTTTTGTTTTCGCTTTTAAATAATTGTTTTTCTTACGTGCCTTTTAAGCGCTGTTTTAACATCAAAGACAATGAATTTTTATTTTTTGGTTTGGTGGCTTAATGAAAATGAAAAACATACACAACCAAAGTGCAGTAATTTCCATTTTTCACTCGCGCAGTGAGCTCGTTTACCGTGACCTTTTTCGCAGACAAAAAAAGTTAAGTAAATTTTCATGTCAGAAGCTTTCACTTCTCTGCCATAATTGCATTCATGTACGCACATATTTGGGTAAGAATTTCCTTCAAGGTTGAAAATCTTGAAATTTTCGTATGTGGGAATTTCAAGTTAACCAATCCGTTCAAAATCTTTTACGGCATACAAAATTTAGATAACAGATAAATAACGGTTGTGGTATAATCGAAAAAATTAAAACCACAAAATAACGATTACATTTTACAGAAAAAAAATAAAAACTTTGTTTTAAGCCATAAAATAACGGTTAAATTTTATCCGAAATATAGAAAATCTATTTTAAAGTTTAACCCTTTCAGTATCAGCGTCAATATATTGAACAAAGGTTTTTGTGCCTAAAGCTCCTTTTTCATTACTTTTTATCGCATTTCTTTAGCTTAATTTTGTGGGTGCATTTTTCCATGGTTTTTAACGAAAATGAAAAATTTCGCAGAAGTGCACAATTTTACTATATTCAGGTTTAACCGGAATTCGAAAAAAATTTTAAGTATTTATTTATTATTCACATTTTTTAAATATATTTCGCAAAATTACAAAGTAATCAGCCTTATCATTAGTTTCATTTTCCCTGAACCGGTTCACATTTCACTTTTCGTTTCTATCTGCCTTATCCTGAGTTTCGCCTGATAAAAATTCACCCGAAAATTTGTCATCGGCCCATAGTAAAACCATGGAAACCAAATGTGAAAAGTGAACCAGTTCGGGGAGAATGAATTTATTTATTTACTATGAGCGGATGAAAAATTTTCGGGTAAATTTTTTTTCGGGCGAAACTCAGGATAAGGTAGAATAGTAATTGAAAATTTGTATTTTATTTTTTTTTTTAAGTTAACGCTATACAAATTTTAAAATTTTTTTCTTAATCTATTTTAATTGTGAATGAAGCTTTAGTTATTTTCAAATTCCACCTGCATTTACATGTACATACATATATAACATATATTTAATAGTACGCAGGCGTTCCGTCACCACCTAGTAACATATACGCCATGGTGCACGTACTTGAGCTTTGCAAAATATAAGCAGGGTGAAAAAATTATGATGAACAAACTTCCGTCGTCCTTTGCGAAATTTGGTTTGGTGATAAATAGGTCTCGTCATTGTATCATCTTCAACGGTACTATATAGGCATTCAAACTTAAACTTTTATATTGTATGTCCTAAATTTAAGAGCTTGTGCCTACCATTATCAAACTTTGACTATGTATATTAGTGCCCACTTTTGTTTAGAATCAATAAGTTAAGCCTTCAAGTGCATTTTCTTAACGCACCGGCCCTCTCTCTTCCTTTTGGTCAGCAATTTGATTTTACTTCCTTACACCGCATTCTTTTCTAAGCAATTATGATAAGCTTTACAGTTCACTGCGTTATGTTTGCAAAATTACAGTACAGCACAGCAAAAACATATGCACATTTAGTACAGTCAACCTTTAGTATTAGATAATAAAACAAAGCCAAGCACAAAATTAGTGGCCAAGCAACTGCAGCAACCAGAAAATCATTGAGGCATGTAAAAACCCAAACAAGCACACATACGAATACATAGTACATATATCGATATTTACAAATGAATAGCACCACTTGTTGTTCCTACAATGACAAACTAACTTTGCTCGAATGACAGACCTGATCTATTGCGCATTTGCCGCTGCTAAGCTGATTGCTTTGGTATTCTCATCTTAATGCTTTTGTTTTATTCAACAACTACACATTTCGAGTGTGTGCAACTTACACCGGAGCTTCATAAGCATTGGCATTGCTCTGCAGTTGTACTTAATAATAATTAAGTTGCATCAAAATCATAGACAATATGTCGGAAGATGGCTGCATGCAGTAAATACGCAACAATAACTATACAAATACGCTATTGCATTAAGCTCGGCTTGCATTTGCTTTACTAAATATGTACGAGTATAAGTATATTTGCTTGCTATGCATTTTGTGGTCATTGCGGATATTTCCAAGACATAATTATTTCGTTAACAGAAATTCAATGAATTGTTGAGTTCGCTTAGTTGTGTGTGTGTGTGTGTGGGTGTGTGGTCTGGAATGATAATATTATAGCTAACAAATACTGCCGTTCGGGCAATGGCGAAGCCATGAGTAATGAATTTGCAAATTTATTGATAATTGGTGATAAGTGTCTGCCTGCACTTCAAAAATTTTATAATTTCTAAATTTAAATGGAGCATTGCGGTAAAAAATAATTTTAATAACGTTAGTTTTCATCAAGTTTTCCATAAGCCAATTATAAGGTTAATATTTCTGATTAAATGATCCACAAAAATTTCGCTAAGTGACGGAATTTTAAAAAGAATATGTGATATAAAAAAACAACCTTTTATACTTAACCATTAGGGGTTGTTGTTTTTGTATAAAGAATTGTAAATATTTATCGAAACAATGCGCTATCTATTATAATTTAGGGAGCATTTGTATTGTGGTGAAAGACTTGGCTTCGATTGGCGTTTCCAATTGGCGTCAGTTGGCACAGAGGGGAAAAGACTGGCGTGCTTTGTTGAACTCGTCCAAAATCGCTTAGGCAA
>NW_016171891.1:0-13789 GCF_001687245.7 Rhagoletis zephyria | reverse complement strand
GTTTTATCTCTTTCACGATACAAAAGTTAAAAAGAAAGTAACCTGCCTTGAAACATGACTCATGCGGCGAAAGTAGTTTTACTTTAAAAAGACCAAACCTTAAGCTATTTAAGCAACTATTGTTATCAGATAGAGCGAAATCTTTTTTGGGTTTGGGTAATACTTCCACTCCCAAGATGTCCAATTTTTTCTACACATCAGCAACAGCTGTCAAAAACTTAAAATACTAATTTTCCTTTGTAATTTTCAATACACTTACGAGATATTTATCCCACGCCAACACTTCCCTGCAGCAAAATTTAGGGACAGTCTGGCAAAGCGCTAGTTCCGCCCTACAAATTTCAGAACTGTCTCTGAACTACTGAAAAAGGGATGCAGAGTTGGACGGTTGAAACTCATATGTTGCTAGTTGCGCTGTCATCAATGTTACTCATCCTGGTCATGTGAAAGCTGACAAAAGATGCACAAATGTAATATACTATATTTTTTCGATTTTCTTAGACCCTAGTAAGTAATAACAAATTTGTAATTCTCTACATAGTTTATGGGGCAACTGCTCAAATATTTCCAAAAAAGTCCTTATTGGTACATTAATATCATTTTTATACATATCTACGTACGTATAAAATACGAATAAAATCATATAAACCGTGTTTTAAAACTTTATACAAAACAAAGTTAAATTTAACGATTTTTCGTCAAAATATTTGACCTTTTAATCAGATCTAAAAAAATTAGCAAAAGTGGTAAACAATCTCACTTTGAAATGGGAGTGCTATTGATATGAACGATAATGTACATACGTAAATGTATCACCAAGCCCCCGAAATGTGTAGTTATGCATTGATTTTTTTTTAAATTTCCAATGTTCTTCATTTTAATTATTATATCGTTTAGTTTTTATTTAAGTACTATGTCTCATACTCCATAAACCATTTAAATTCAAATTCCTAACTGTGCTGCAAACTTATAGAACTCTAAAAACTGTCTTCAAAATNACTCTAAAAACTGCCTTCAAAATTTCAAATTTTTAATCAGATATTTTTTATAAATATTTCGAGTATGTTTTGTAGCCCATACAATTTTAGTGTAGTAAAGTATAATCTTGCATCTTAAACGAAAATATTTAAATAGGAGAATGCCTTCAAGAGCGTGCGTAAAAAGAGTTATAAAAAATCAGCGCGATTAAATATACTAAAACTAGCTTAAACCCGCGGGTTTCACTCCGCGCTTTTATACAAATAGGAAAAATAATTTAATGATGTTAGATTTTATTTCTGTGCCCATTTCGTTATAGCTCGTTATTTTTTAAGCGAGTTAAGGTATTTAGGCCGTTTAAAACTATGAAATTATAAAATCTTGTCTGTGCGCTAGGCATACGAAAGATATCAATCCCTCTAAGTTTACCTTAAAATGTTTCCAGAAATACGACGCGTGAACGTGTAACCTTCTTGGAGGTGCTACGGCGAGTTCTAATATTTCCAACTCAAATTTAATAACCTGCCCTTCATAAAATACCACTTCTCATTACTGTAGCAAATGCCTCAAGAGAGCTTTAGATTATAAGGCCGAACCCGGCTCTCCCTTTTCCATTTAATGAAATTTATTCTGTCTTCCACAAACACTTCCAGGGATATGTGGCAAGAAAAAGTAAATTTGTACTGGAAGTGCCACGCCCCTTTTTCTTATAAAACTAATCTTCTTCCATGAATTTAGAATTGATTTTACATACCCCAGTACCAAGTCCCAGTACTCTACCATGAACACCTCTAGAGATAAGCAGTATAAAACAGTAAATTTGTAGGGCAGGAACAATGTCCCCTTTTCGAATAACGCAAATTCTTCTCTTTGAGTATGGAATTAATTTTGTATACACATCTCGGTGCCAAGTTCCGGTCCTCTGCAATAAACACCTCCAGAGATATGCAGCATAGAAAAATCAATTTGCATGGGAGTTGCCACACCACCTTTTCCAATAACTCTCATTTTTCTCCATGAGTATGGTATTAGTTTCACATACATACATGCATACATATGTATTTCCATACCAACCTTGAGTGCTTTACCCCAAACATTTGAAGAGATATGCCAAGGCGAATTTATATAAGGTGGTGTTGTTTCATCAGATGTGAGTAGCGTTTGATTGTCAAAATTTTGTATTTCGCTAGTGAGTGAGTGAAAACTTGAGAGTGTTTGTATTTTCTGTCGCCCTTTTTCCTTCGGCGAAGAATAGCTGAAATTTGACAATGGCCCGCTAAAAGCAAAAACAAAATACAAGTAATTGTTGTATTTGTTGAATCGATACCACCTTATATATATTCGCCTTGAGATATGCAATATGAAACATTCAGTCAGTATGGGAGGTGCTACGCCTCTTTTCCAAAAACGTCCATTTTTCTCCGTGCATATGAACATGATTTCACACAGTGTTGGCAAACTGTTAATCTGATTAACGATTAAAAATTAACGATTAAAATGTTAATCGCGTTTGTCGATTAAAATTAATTAGTCGTAATCAACTGTACGATTAATGATAACATTTTTTTAATCGTTAATCGCTGGCTGCGATTACGTTTAATTAATTTAAAACATTAATCGTTAATCCAATTAAAAATAAAATCTGATTAATTTGTCTAGTTTGTCCGAGTTTGAAACCAAACACCAGTTATAGTAATTATTTTGTGTTTTACGCTTATAAAAAGCACGTAATATAAAAAAAAATATTAATTATTGTTATTAGTAATACATAAACTGGGAACTTTTACAAACCTAGTTTGCAAAATGTTTGTTGGTATATATCTTAATGAAAATGCACACCAAATTGCTTAGATTGATGAGGAAACCCGACTTAGCCATACCGGATTAACTTGCTTTGTGTGCACAGAGAAATTCCAGCATAACTTAATTAATCACCAAACTTACTTGATCAAATTAAGAGTTAATGGTTAAAAAATAATTTTTTTAATCGCGATACCATTAACTGTTTAGTCGGATTAAAATTAATCATGATTAACTGTAATCAGATTGAATTTAATCGAATTAACTAACTAATTAAAACATCAATCGATTAATGCGAACATTGATTTCACATACATATCACTATACCAAGTTTCAGTTGTCTCCCACAAATACTTCCAGAGATATGTATGTAATATGAAAATTCCAATTTGTATGGGAGGGGCCTTGAGTTATCAGACTTACTTTCAGTCTAAGACCATCCTTCCGAAATCCGTAGTAAGTGTACTGAATTTCGCTCTGATCGAAAAACCGGTTAAGGAAGTAGCCTATTTTTCAATCCAGGCCATAAACCATCTTTGAACAAAATTTCATTTTCAAGCAGGTGGCAATTCTTAAAAAAGTAGCCTATTTTCCAGTCCAGGTCATGAGCTATCTTTGTGCAAACTTTCATCCAAATCAGTTCAGTCATTTCCACGTATTAATTTAATTAAACTTTCCTAATACGTGATAACTCTTAAAATAGTAGCCTATTTTCCAACATAGGTCATAAGCTATCTCTGTGCGAAATGTCATGCAAATCTGTTCAGTCGTTTCCGCGTATTAGTTTAATTAAAACTTTTTTAACAGGTGGCAACTCTTCCAAAAAATTAGCCTATTTTCCACTGTAGGTCATAAGCTATCTGCTTGCAAAATTTCATGCAAATCCATTCAGTCGTTTCCGCGTGTTAATTTAATGAAACTTTTTTAACAGGTGGCAAATCTTAAGAAAAGTAGCCTATTATCCAATCTAGGTTATAAGCTATCTGTGTGCAAATTTTCATGCAAATCCATTCAGTCGTTCCCGCATATTAAATAAATGAAACTTTTTTAACAGGTGGTAACTCTTAAAAAATTAGCCTATTAACCAATCTGGCCCATAAGCTATCTGCGTACAAAATTTCATGCAAATCCGTGTAGTCGTTTCCGCGTGATGATTTCCCAAACATCCAAACATACAAACTTTCACATTTATAATATTTATAAGATTTAATGGGCTATAGAACTGCATACTTATAAACTCTGATTTAAAATATTGAAGTTTTTATAACAGTTTCTAGAATTCTACTAAATTTCCAACACAGTTAGAAACGTGAATTTACTTGTTTATGTTATAATACTTATGAGCCATCCTTAAATAAAAAATTTACGAAAAATATTTAGCATGAAAACTGTGTGAATATTCAAAATTCTATATTTCTTATGAGATGCCGGAAAGTCTATGTATTACATTTCAATAAATTTAATGCAATTTAACGCTGAGTTATCACAAATAATCATTCAATATATAACCGTCGTTCTTATTTTTTGACACGACTTAGTTCAGATTTTTAATTATAGGGATCCCAGAAATACCCATTATACGTAAAAAATATAAATTATTTTTAAGATTAACGGTTTTAGAAAGTAAAGGAATAATTGACACTTTATGTTCCTAAATTTAAAGCACAGTTTGCGTCAAAAAGTAAATTAGTTCAAAACAAATAGCTCTTGAAACATATAATGAAGTATTTATATTTACAAAATTGTATGCGTGCTTATTTACAGAAAAGGCTCTATACTATACTTATTAGAACCAGCTCAAAACTAACCACATTTTTTCTAGCCCGGAGGTGACCCTTTTTGAACTATCTAAGAACTATATGAACTGTATCAGAACCATCTAAGCCAGAGTCAGCTCAGAACAAGTTCAAAAGCTCTGCAGAGGGCGACAATTGTCACTTCGTAGGACATTGCCATGTTCAAAAAGACAGTTGAAAGCATTGATTTGGGATAGATGAAGAACTAGTACCGTCCCTTTTCAGGCTAGCTCAGCGCAAGTTCTGAACCAGTTTGATTTGCTGCAGGGTTGTATAAGTTCATGTATGTATGCATGTATGTATGTATATGTACATATGTAGGAGCACCTTTACAAACGCGCACTTTTCATCTTACTATCTCGCAACACGTTTGCACATACATATACATACATATGTATGTACTTTAAGTTTTCCTTAACTTTCTTTTAATTTAATTTCAATGTCTGAAACATGCTTAATCACTTTACTTTAAACTTTTGAGCGTTTTAACACGCTTTTGTTTAACAACTTTAACAAAGTCACACTTGGCTTTCCTTACAACGCCTGATTTGGACTTATTTTTCGTATTTTTTTTTTCTATTCTTTTTGCCCCTTTGCGCACAACATTCTCTCACTCTTCAGCTATCAGCTTTGCAGCATCATTTTCTTTTCTTTTTTTGCTTCTCAATTTTTTACACATTTCTGTATTCTTCTTCTTCGTCTATTTTCCCATTCGCCCTTGCCCACCAGCGCGCGGCGGAAGCAGTTAATTACATAGCGGTTTGGCTTCGTAATGGCTGCTCGCTGCTTCATTGCATTGGCAATCGATTTCCGCTCACAACGAACGGTTCTATCTTGCTTTATTGCACTGTTCGTGCTGGAGCATTGCATACTTTTTGGCTGACACGTTTCGCTTGTGTATAATGATTTCCTGTCTGACACGGCGGGCTTAACGAATTTCCCGCTGGCTTAGTTGGGTTTCCAACCAGAAGCGTGCGCTTAATTAATGGATTGTTTATCCCACCATACTATATGCATGTGTACTTATATGTGTGTAGGTTAGTGAATTTTTTATTGCTTATTAATTCAGTGATATTTTATATATATACAGGCCATTAATTATGGCAAAAGTGCATTTTGCTAGATGCCGAAGACTCCATTTGCATTAAAGTCACAGTTTTATATGAACTTTTTGATAAAAAAGAAGTTAATTAAATGAGAGAATATCTAATCAAGTTCATGAAACTAGCAACGCTTATATGTAGAAAGTCTAGGCCTATATTCACCTGCCAAACCATTAATTTACCTTCGCTTCGATTTTTTGATGGAATGGCTAAGAAAACGCATGCAGCAACATAGAAGAAGCTAGTCCCGCGAGCTTCTCAAACGAAGAGTTAAGCGGTTCTTGCACTGGCTCGATAAGCTTAAGGTTTCATTAATTTCCTTCACACTACAATTCTCATCTGACTCAGACAATGATTTCGAAGTATGTATGAAGCTGGAGAATTAATTACAGGAATACCAGACAATATACTTGACAGAATTCATCTTTTTTCTTTAATTTTATGCGATTATTATTTTTTAATTCGTTTTGACTAAAAACATTTTTTATGATTATACAAATAAATAAATTATATTTGTACTACGCCTCCGCAGCTCTGTACACACACACACACACTCGCTTTAAAAAATGTCGTTGCGTGTCATGGCCTTCCTGGATTATCATAAATTAAAATACACTTTGCCTACATACACACATACATATGTATGACAGGCAATACATAGATACGCGTATGCATTAGAGTGAGACGTAAAATTTGGAATTCAAAAAAAAACTTTCAAAAGGCCATATTCTGCGCATCGAAGGTTATGAGTACATTTAAGTGCCATGAATTTTTCCTCAATGGGATATAATTTAACTAAATACCGTTAACGATAAAACCAGAGGTAAAAGAAAAAAGAAAAATTTCGACAATAATAAAATCAATGGTACAATTATCGATAACGGTCAACCTATCGATAACGATAAACATATTATTAAGACGAACATAAAAAAATATCAATAGTAAAAATAGCATGAAAAATTTAAATTCACAACAGCTTTCTCAAAGGTATTCCCCTCATCAAAATTTTCACTCAGAGAGGCTAATATTTAGCTAATAAAAAAGTAATAATTTAAGTCAACAAATTTATGTGAGATTGCCCCAATTGCTACTTCTTGAGCTCATCTGAACCCCGAAATTTCACTCAATCACAAAAAAAGTGATTATTGAAAACGTCAGAATAAAAAAAATATTATAATTTTTTTTTTTTTATCTAAAGAAACCGACCACGCCTAATGTCCAAGTACATACATACATATCATCACTTGAAATGCAAAAAGACGTAACAAACATCGTCACTGAAATGGAAAAGGTCGTGACTAATAATTTTTTTTTTGGGTTTATAAAACGATGTGAGGAATTGTAATTATCAATCAAAGAGTTAATTTTGAATTTTTTATTACTTACGACTTTTTGCATTTCAGCTACGATGTTTGTTACGTTTTTTTTTACATTTCAGGTGACGATATATGCATTTAGTTATGTACGTATAATAATGCACCTTTGTGTCTGCCTTCGTTTAAGTAAAAGCTTTTCTCTAAATCTATTTTTAGATTACGTGTGGGCTGCAATGTATCATAACGCTTTTTTTGTTTAAATGTCCTTGTAGACCATTGTAGTTAAGTAGATATTTATCTTCATATGCCCGCACTCATACCCTCACATAATACAAGCATTTACGTAAATTTGTACTAAAAAACACACTTACAACAATAACATTAGGCTACATACCGCATACATTCTCCGATTTGCGGCGAGAGTCTTGATGGTTTCAATCAAAGGAAAAGCGCCGCTTTTTTCATTTTTTTAACGATCTAAACGGCAGATAGTTTTTATGTGAGGGTGAAAATGTTAACGTGGAAGCTCTGTAATATTGCCTATGGAGTTGTGGTTGTGGAGATATGAGTAAAAATCTAGCTCTTTGATGAGCAGCCAACATACCTACACATTTACATATGTACAGACGTTATGTAAGTATATTCGTGCATAACATGTAGAGGCATACAAAATATTGTACATAGATGGGTACAGAGTCGACGCTTGCATTAGATATTTTTCAGGATATTTAAGTCTGCGTATTTACAAATTACAAACTGTGCCACACAGGAAAACAACAAAATTTGGATTTTGCGAGAAATAAGGTACGCCCTATTGCACATTACAAAATTGCCCAAATAAAATTTAAAGAAAACTTCAAAAAGATCTCTAACAAGTCACTTTAGTTGTGAATGACCTTAATACATATGTCATATGTTTGCCAAATAGATCTTTAATTCTATGCCGGCCGTAAACAAGCGGTACAGCAAACTTTAAAGAGCTTGGCGAGCGCGCTTATGAAGTGAGCAACTATGCTTAAAAGCATTTAAATCTTCATACGAGTGCGTGTAGAGCTTTTTTTTATTTTAAATCAGCGACGAAGAGATAGAGCTTTTGTTCTAGGCATGACCATACAAAAAAGCGGTGTGCATATACAATCTATGGAAAAGCTGTAAATAAAATCTTAAGAAATCTTAGAATCAGCTCCACCCATAGTATATAACCAGATAGAGCTTTTCATTTTATGCATGTCAATGTACTTTGGTTCCAGAGAAACTTTTTCATATTGGCGCGCACAGAGTAAAAGCTCTATCTGACCATCACTTTCTAAAGATTTCTGTCATTTTTTTTTGTAATGATGATAGTCTTGCAGATTTCGAAAGCTCCACGATTACGTACATACATATAAGTACTAAAAGCTTATTCTATTTGTATTGTAGCTAGAGATAAATGTAAGTCTCTGTGTACTTCTTGGTAAATTGTAATTGTCCAGTAGCTAGATTGTGATTGTGTCTGTACAAAAAAAGAATGCTTTCGCTGTCAAATTCTAAATATTTAAGTATCTACTTCAATGTGTCTGTGTATTTACAATAATACTTAAAAACTCAGTACGACACACTAATAAATATTATTTAGTAAAATTTAATTACATTTTCTTTCTTCTCCCTTCTCTCATGGCTGCCCAATCAACACCAACTCAAACACTACAGGTCGAATACTACCCCCCACACGAGCGACTGCGTCAACCCATCGCGGCCGTTTGTAAACGCTGTTTCCTACCCTACCGCCCAGTGGTGCACTGGGGCGGTGCTGCCGGTATACGCGGCCGTCTAACAACCAATAAAAATTATGCCTACACTAACACCGATGATGCCACCAGCAGTAGCATACTGACTAACGCGCTGCCGACAACAATTAATCGGCCGCCGATTGCTTATGCCTCAACTGCAAATAGTAATTATTATAGTAATGCGAATAACAGCAACAAAAACAACAACAACAGCCGAAAGAGTGCATTACGAGCGCGTGCCAGAATAGCGGGTGGCGGCGTAAGCCGTACTAGTTCGAGCGTAGGCAGGCAACATCATTGGGGTACACCGCCGCGTATAACAGCATTGCATCGCCGCAGTTTTCGACGACCAGAAACGGATTTCATGGAAAACTATGCTAACTGAATAAGAACGAACAAAAAGAAATGAAAAAATATCAAAAAAAAATACATATACAATACATATATAAATACAAAAAAATATGACAATAAATATGAAAAACAAAAAAAAAATTGATTAGCGAAAGTAGTTGCAACTTTTTAATGCAAAAAAATTAAGAAAAAATATATGTACTATGTAACTATTTACTATATACAAAATAATTAATGCATTAAGTAAAATGAATATTTTATTGTAGTTGTTAGGTTTAAATGACAATAATTGTGTATTTGAAAAATGTTAAAATTATAAAAAAATATGTAAAAAAATATAAGAACATTCTGACTTTTTGCTAAAAATAAAGTGAAATGACAATAATTAAAAGACAATAACAGGCACACATACACAAACAAATTTATACACACGTACACACACGCAAGTGTGAATTATATGAAGAATGCTTGCGATTGAAGGAAAGTAAATAAAAATAAAAATTCGTAAAATTTATTTGTGTCTACTCTGTAGCAAGGAAGTCGAGTGCGGCGATGGTTGGCGCGCGAAAAACTCTATATGAAATAAAAGTAAAAGAAACGATGGCGTAGTTGAAATTTTTATCAGATTTTTATTTATTAGTTATTCATTTTTTTTTCAAGCAAGCAAAATAAATTGAATAATCGAAATAAAGTATACTTTCAGGAGCAGTTTCTCAACTCTCCCCACTCGACAAGGAGTGTACTTTATTTCGATAGCGGTGAGCAAGCTTAGTAGTGCTTTGCACAAAAAAAGTTGTTGGCATCATTAAAAAGGAGCATATATTCTACTTAACTCTATGTATCTCTTTAACTGGAATATATGCTCTGCTATAGCGTATTGTCGATTTTGAGTGAGCTTTCACTACATTCGAGGCCAAAGCAAAATATGGCCTCAATGGAAATCGCCGAGATGCTATGCTGAGGAAAAGGTGTATGTAGTAAGTACATAGAAGTAGGAAACGGACAAGGAATGCAAACTAGGATGGGACGTTGAAAAAAAAAATCAAAATACTCTTTTATTCATAGACTGGAATAAAAAAAAAAAAAAATCGAAACTACCAGAATTTTTTTAAGTCAAAATTTCGCAACTAAATAACGCAAGCAATTTTATAAAATTGTTTCATAGGGCTGGAAATGCTTTTTAAACATTATATTAAGTTGGAAAACATTTTGAGTTGAAATAAAACCATACTCCTTCTACCTACGTCAGAGTTATTTAGAAAGCAAAATATTTAAATACTAGCAAAGCCGCATTAGACAGTTAGATTTGAGATGAAATCTTGAATTCCAAATTTTCGAAAAAAGTGATAAACTAAAATAAATGCTCTCAAACCTAAATTTAGTCACTTCAAACACCGCTTCTTCAATTTCTTTGCTATAGAGTGGCGCAGAAAACACAAATTATATACATAAATATTTATGAATTTTGAACGCACGAAAAAAATTTCTTTAAAAACAGCGCAGCATATCAAAAAAGGCAGCATACAAGTTATATAACAAAAAAAAAAAAAACAAAAAAAAACTTTATTCAAAATCCTTTTACTATTTACTAAGCTATACTAATCCACTAATAATTAGTTGGAAATTTCAAAAATTTTGAACTTGCATATTCAATTGAACTATACATATTATATAACTGGACATATCCGGCAAATGATAAATGGACTATGAGATTATTAAAAAGTAAAAAAAGAGTTTCATAACTAAAATAAATGAAAAAATTGTATAAAACACTTTTTTCAATTAATTTTTTTTTAATAAGAATTTTAGTTAAGAAAAAAATTTTTGTTATTAAAATTTACATTAGATACGATTTTTTGTTTAATTTTTGTTTTAATATTTTAGTTTATGAAATTACAAGCAAAAAAAAAAACAAAATATTACACGTCCTTTAAAATTTTAATTTAAAAAAAGTTTTAACGAACCAAAAAGTTTTTTAATTAAAAATGAACTAGTTATCAAATTTAATGAAAAATTAACTAGTTATTTAACTATTGAAATGGAAAGTTAAAGTTAAGTTTGGATATTATTTTATTACAGAAATTTTTAGGTTTTTTGAATAAACAATTTTTTATTTATTTTTTGTTTCTTAATTAAAAATTAATTAACTGTAATATTGCGAAATAAAATATTTTTAAAACTAAATAAAATATTGTTTCACTTAGGCATTTTTTATTACAGAATTTTAAAGTTTCAAAATGAAGATTGTGATTGCCGTTATTAATCCCAACGATTGCCCTCCTGCCGCCCTATTTTTTTTTCATTTTTGCACCGAGCCACGAAAGCCTGTCAAGTGTTGAATTTGAAAAGGCAAATATATACATACGTTGAAAAACAATTATGTATATTAAAAGTGTAGCACTTTTTAATTACTAAAATTTAGAGTTTCTAAATTGTTTTTAATAAATTAAAATTTTTAGTTGTGTTTAAAAAAATTTTGAAAATTTAATTACATACTTTCTAAGGCAGAAATTGTACAATAAAAATAAGTTTTTTTTTACTAAAAATTCTGGACAAAAATGTATATTGTATAGTGTTTCTGTAATTTTTTGACATAAATTGAAAACTATTTTGTATTTTTAGAAACTTTTTTAAATTCAGGTATGTATAAATTTTTGTTAAATTTTTTCGACTAAAATTTTTTTTTCAATCAAAATTTTTAAATCACTGCATAAATTAATTATTTTAAAACATAAAAATTTTTTAATAGAATAAAATTTTGAAATTTAGTATTTCTGCATTTTTTCGTAGACCTTTTTGTATGTTTTAGAAAAGAAATTTTAAATTTAGTTTAAAGTTTTGAGTTAAAAAATCATTTTAAAACAATAATGTATATTTAAAAAAAAAACGGTTTTTTAGTTATATTCATAAATTCGTAATTCCGACTGTGCGAAACCTTGTAAGAGTACATATCTTTTTCCAAACTACATAATAAGGGAGATTAAAAATCAATAATAAAAAATAATTCCTCCTAAATAATGACAAAAAAGTATAATAATATCTTTACCATATCTACATATTTAATTAACTTTACTTATATAACATATTGCATTTTCTACAAATTATTCTTAGTTAAAACCAACAAGGTCACTAAGCATTTATACAGATACTTATCTTTTTGAAAACTATTTATTCGATTTAAAAACTTAATATTTTTTTTTGCAAATTTTAAAAATTTACTTTTGAAGATCGTGTGCGATATGGAAAAAAATCAGAAAAAAAAATTTGCGAAAATCAATGCTATTTTGTAGCCTCTTCAAACTTGCACTTCGTTCAAATTAAGTGGGCTATAAAACTGCATACCCAAAAAAATCACCAAAGTTTTATAAAAACTTCACACTTTTATTCAGATTTTTTTTTTTTGGTATGCAGTGTTATAGCCCTTTTAATTCTAGTATAACAAAGTGCAAGTTTGAAATGGCTACAAACTAGTGGATTTCTGGAAATTTTTTGTTGCCGATGTTACGCATTTTCCTCCGTAAAAAATTTTTGACTTTATCCTTGAATAACTTGTGGAGTATTATATTTATGGAAAAATCACTCAGGATTTTTTGGCACACATTCACACATTTCCTTCAAAAATATATATTGCGCATTCCGTTACGTTGACTTAAAAACGAGTTATGAAATTTCAAAATTGAACAAAATAGTTCCTGTGTTATTTTATTGAAAATAGAAATCCGCGATAACCGATCTAAGTATTAAGGGCTGCGGTTTGATATGCGTCTTTTCCACTAACTTCTATTAATTCAGTTTATAGTGTTTGTCAAAATTATACGCCACCCACATATTTAAAACTTTTGACTATTGATTTTTTATTATTTAATTTTAATTATTTTTTTATATAAATGTATTTTGTTTTTTAACAAAACTGTAAAAATCCAATTTTCAAGCTTTGTGCAATATTTAAAAAATCAGAAAACTTTCGTAGAAATTTCGAGCGTTTTAATTACATTACTTATTTTGAGTATGCAGTTTTCTAGCCTATTCAATTTTAATAATCATAATAAAGTGCAAGTTTGAAGTAGATAGAACTTACCGTTGATTTTTAACGCATTTTTTTGTTGCAGTTGTTGTGTATGTTCGACGTTTTTTTTTATTAAAAAAAAAACAAAATGAGCGACACCTTCAACAAAAAAAAATTCCCGGAAATCATGGGTAAGTTCCAGCTACTTGCAATCTTGCACTTAGTTTACTAGAATTTAATGGGCTACAAATCTGTGTCTCAAAATCATTCCAAAAAATTTAATTAATAAAACTCGAACTTTTTACGAAAGTTTTCTGATTTCTTTTTTTAATATTATCGCAAAGTTGGCAACTTGGATTTATACGCTTTTTGTTAAAATGTAAAATATATTTTTATGGAAAAATTGTAAAGTTAAATAATAAAAAATTAATAGCAAAACCTGTCAATATGTGGGTGCCCTATATTTGTGATAAGTACTATAGTTATATCGAGCGCTAATCACCAACAACGTAAGTGATATATTTTCCAAAAAATTTTTTTGATGCAGAAAAAGAAAATTTTGCGGTGTGGGGTTCGATATATGTAAATAAAAAAATTATATATATATACATGTATTGAAGTTTATTTAGAAATTTTCACTATATGCAGAATTTTCTAATTAGTATACAAA
>NW_016171890.1:5377-13790 GCF_001687245.7 Rhagoletis zephyria | reverse complement strand
TTCTGTTAGTCAATTACTCGAGTAATCAATATCTTTATTACTAAAAAAATCATTTTCCTCGTTAAAAGAGTTTTTTTTGGAAAAGGCATAGCTTCTTTTTTATAATGTGTATGCATTAGCGTGGGCCGAAAATCTGATTTTTTTTAGATTTTGATTGGTAATAGCAAAAATAGGGTTCATTATGCTCTAAACACAATCTGGATGAAAGATGACAGTTTTTGGTCAATATATTAGACTCGCCCAACTCCATCAAAGTTCAATGTGTTCAAAAAAATATTTCATTTAATTTATTTTTTTTTAAACATTGTATTCAAAATATAAAAGTATTCATAGTTTTCAATTAATCGAATGATTGCATTATTTATATTATGATTAAATAAAATTTTGAATAATCATTTAATCGCACTGCCCTAGTATTTGATAATGGATGTTATTCTCACTGTTGCTTTTGCTAGAGCAGTTTATAATATGGTCGTTTAAATGGTTTAGGATGGAAGTTTTTAAAAACTAGCCAAACACGTGAGCTAAGTTCTAACAATTACATTGAAAGCATACATATCCATTACTAAAACACTCGATAGATTTGCAAAAGTTAGCTCGTATTTTTATTTTATGGCCGGGCCTAAGTAGTTTTCAAAAAATTGTTAAAAATGGTTAAAAAAAAATATCTGATCGAAATAAAAGGTTAAGTGATACGTACAGGGTGGGCCAAGCCTACCAATTTCACGCAACAGGTTCATAGCTTGCCTAGCAGTGTGCGCAGTCGCACCATCATGTTGGAACCGCAAATTAGGATGCTGATCTGCCGTTGGCGGAATTGCACATTCTCTTTTCGAAGTAGTATCATGACTGATCTTCAGTCATATTTTTATATATGAGCCATTCTTTTTTAAGTCGGGCGGATTTCGTAAAAAAATCATTATATCTCGGGTTCTGTTCATCGTAGAGACTTCATCTTAACGTCGTTTTAAAGCTAAAGCGCTTAACACGTATCTATATACAAGATGGTCGTGATTGTCCTAAAGCTAACTTAGCTATTAACAGTTGAAATTCTTGAAGTTGATTTGCATAGTGAAGACCAGTAGAAGATTATGTGATTGAAAAAGTTGTGGAACTAACGAACGCTAAGTAATGTATTCACTTGTGCGTATTTGTGTCTATTACCAATGGAGGTACAGGGTGTATTTGAGACGCGTGGCAAAATTTAACCATCTAAAAATAATTTAGGAACAACTCACTAGCATGAAAATTTGCAAATTTATAACGAACCAAATGAACGTAGAGTAAGACAAAGTAAATTTAAAAAACATCAAAATTACAAATGGCAGAACAGGAAGAAAAAATAATAAAGATAAACACCCATTTTTGTTTACAAAGTAAATTCGTTTTTTTTTTTTCAGTAATGAGCAATAACTAATTGACTACGCATGCTAGAATTTATTGTTGTGGTGTATTTTTTTTGGCGCTAAGCATGCAGAATAAGTAGTTGATGAGCGGGAAACGCAGGTTTGATTTTGTGGGCAAAAGCATAGAAAAATTCACAATTTTTTTAAACTACTCAAACTCGATTTGAAAATTAAATGAGACCTATATTATATACTTACGTGTACTTAAATTTTTATAATTATGCAAAGACCGCACGCGTGCAGTTCCGAAGAAATCCATTAAAAATGTTAATTATTTATCATATAGAGGCGGCATTAAGTGGCTTTATGGCTTCTTCTTAACTTACTACTTTTGCTCATCTAAAAAAAAATCACTAATAGTTCGAGTATTTACTCTTTTGCGATATTTAAAGCACTTTGACTTACATATATGTATTTCATACCAAAAATTCAACATGGCGTGAATTGATTCTAAATATGTCGGTTGGGTTGTTTGTTTTCTTACGAATGTGGTAGAAACGCTCCAGTTCGGAGGAAGGCCATTTCTGCGATGGAAAGACCAGGTGGAGAAGGACTTGGCTTCACTTGGTATTTCCATTTGGCGTTAGAAAAAAAAACAACTAGCGTGCTTTATTTGACATTCGTAATTATTTCAACTGAGGCAGGATACATCACATTTTAATAAAAAAATTTATTAAGAAGAGGCTTTCCCTGCGATGTCTGCTACGCCTGACTGTAAGGGCATCCGTGTGCCTACTTCATTGAAGTATTTGGTGAAGCTCAACCGCAACACGGACGATATTCGTAATTGTTGATGTAATACGGATGCACTTTAAACCAGACAGAGCAGTTAAAGCAGTGGACTTTTTTCCTGGTTATGACTGCCACCAAGGTAATGACGAAAGTTTTTTGTTTGTTTTGATAAATACGGTGTTATGCACGGGGTAAAACATTCAAAGGTCAAAACAATCACCGGCCAAAATTACTCAAATGTATTGCACAGAATTGAAATTGATTTAGACTATTGTTTGGAAGGGAATCAATCAACCAGAAAAAAACTGAATTATGTAGAGCTAAAGATGTTTGTTTAGCCGAAAAAATATCTTTATTTCGAAAAGCCTCTGACTTACTAAATTGCCGTCGTACATACATACCTACATTAAAAACGTAAACGGTTATTTTTATAAATGATATTCTCCTTATAGTTGAGAAAATAGTGAATTATAAAATAAAGCTGAAAAAGTGATAAAAACTATTTACTATTTGGTATTGCAGTTTGTTTTGGTTTACTAAAGTTCGGCAAATCTTTTATGTTTACTGTACTCCTCCTTTTGATTTAATTTGGCAGACTATAATTGTGAATTTGTATTTTCTACCTCTAGCTCATTTAGTTCTTATGCTTTTAAGAATATGCAGATAAAATTATGTAAATAAGTATAGAAAAATGGCCAGAGATTTACAAAAAATATGCAAATTCAACAATATTTCACAGTGTTCGAAAACACGTGTGGTATTTATATATCTAAATAGGGAGCTCAAGAAATAAAAGCGGTAGAATAATATGAATCATTAAACGGTGAAGTCTTTGTGTATTTTGAATAAACAAAAGTATGCTTCTCATACTCACATAATTTTCGTCAAACACAAGTCTGTACATACACAGATAAATAGATAAACAAATATGGCAACGACTGCGAATGCAAATACATTCACCAGTAGCGATATTTTTTATTAATGAAGATAACGATAACGATAAAAAACAGAGCTTTAGCAATTAAATACCTTTTTGATTTTACTTTAAAATATCTTAGTTATATACCATGGACTGTTATTATCTAAGTGGGCCCCGGTTACACGGGGCAGCCACCTAACCTAACCTAACATACCATGGATTGCCACATTTAAAATAATTCGTTTTATTTAATGATTGTCAATAAAACATTTCAGCTCTAGTCGTCGTTGCGCCTCATACCTCAGAAACACAGTTGGAGTTAACGGTAAGGTGACTGACTGCCATCTTTGCTTACAGTAGACTATAACCGCAAAATATGGATTTATGATACCCACTGAAAAAGTAAAGCATAAGGACTAGGGTGTTCGATTATTCGCCTTTTCCAATTCGAAAAATGGCAATTTGAAAAAAACCGGTTCCGATTTTGAAATTAAGAAAAAATCGGATAAACCGGTTTTATTTTACATAGTTGCCATACAGTGAAAATGCTTATGTTGGTATGAACCAAAATCCGGTTTCACCAAAATCCGATTTATTTAATATTCGTAAAATCCCAATTTCAAAACGCCTATAGATATCCCAAAAAAAAAAAACGGTTTGGAAAAACCGAGCAAATCAGCCTAGTTAGAAGGGAAGCCATACGTATACATAGCACATATAATTCGTAACAAAAAGTGAGAGGCTGAAGTATTCGAGTACGCCGGAAAGTTGGTCGACTTACGGAAAGTTATAAAGCAAGGGAAAATTCCTAAAATAGTAAATAAATTTTAGGGGAAAAACTCCTTCACCCTACTGAATGGTAACAGCACTGTCAAAAGCAAAGGTGATGAGCTCGAACGCCTATCAGTGTCTGAAACTGGAAAATTGAGATCAAGACTTATATTGTTTAACCAGTTTGATTTTTTTTTATCAAAGCTACTAAAATTTAGAAAAGTTCCTTTGAGTCCGGTTTTTTAATTTTTAATTTTTTGTATAAAATGTTTAGTGCGAAGTGCATAGATAAAGAAATTTTGAAGAAAAGTGAATTTTAAATAATAAAAACTAGTTGAAAACAATTAAAGGCGCTCCTTTCAAAAAATAAAATAAAAATAAAAAATCGCAAGAAAAATTGTATGTTATAATTTTTTTTTTTATTCTAAAATTATTTGAAACTCTTTTGAGATGTTAAGTACAAAACAAAGCATATAATAATTAAAATATGTCTTATGGCTAATTTAATTTAAAAATTCCCTGAAATAAAAGTATGGAAATCCTTCATATACGTACTTGTTCCTAAATAATCCCTTACTACACATAAAAGATTTGTTTTTCAATAGAACGGGTAAATAAGTTCAATGAGCATTTTCAAGGGGGAACTCCTCAATATGGAATTATATTCTCTAATAAATAAATCTTGGAACGCCAAAAACTTTACCACGACATATTTTTACTTAACATAATTTTATTTCAAACTATTTAGTGTCGCCAAAAATTATCGAACAAAAGCTTAATATGAAGCAATGACTGAGAGTGTGCCAAAATCGTGCAGTTTCACGTTGACCTGTACTTACTCCATTTTTTCTATGGAAATGTAAAAGTATATATGTACACACTCAAATGATTTGCTTGCTTTTATGTACATTAGGGTGGTCCTTAAAAAAATCAAATGAACGCGTTGTTCAGTCTCATCCCCTCAGTCGGTAATGCCACGATCACAGATATCACATATAAAATTTGGTCCCGATTGGCGACTGTTAAGTCGTGTCGCACAGGGGACAAACTACGGATTATTCTATAGAGATTAACAAAAAATTAAAATAAATTTATTTTTTTCATATAATATCCAAAATCGATACTACCATAGCATAGTTGAAGATATCCCATATAAATTTTGGTCCCGATTGGAGTCGGTTAAGACGCCTTCATAGGGTTATCTGAACGCCTTAGCCGACTTCAGTCCAGTCCAAAATTTATATGTGATATCGTTGACTGTGGTGGTATAGATTTTTGTTATTAGTATTATTAGATGAAAGAAAAAATAATAATTTTAATTTTTTGAGTCTCCATAGAAGAATCTGAACTTTGCCCCCTGTGCGGCACGCTTTAACCGCCTCCATACGGGACCAAAATTTGTATGTGATGTCATCGACTGTAGTAGTATCGATTTCGGGTATTAGATTCAAAAAAAAAAACAATAATAATTTTAATTTTTATGTCTCTGAATCTTATCCCTTTGCGACACGCTTTAACCGGCTCCAATCGGGATCAAAATTTATATTTGATATCTTCGACTATAGTAGCATCGACGTAGGGGTTGAGGCTTAGGAAATCTGTTGTAAAAATTTGCTTCCTACTTTTAACGACCACCCTAATGTGAATATGTAACTACATGCATACATATGTGGGCATCTACATGCAGCGAACTAATTTCATTCGATTGCTCTCTTTATCCAGCCCCAATTAGCGACCCGCTCCAGATCACGCACTGCGTGTGAACTGCAGTATAATGAAACAAACACGAAACTAGAGGGGAAATCCATGTATGTGCATACATACATATATTTTTTCTGAAAGAATCACATAAAAAGAGACAGAGAGAGAGAAAGAAAAAGAAAAAGCGGTAAAAAAATGCAAATTTTCATTTCAATTTTGTTTTATAAAATTGCAAATTTTGCTATAAAAGATTTCCGTTACTCAGAGTTTCGCTACTTAAGTTAGCTTTATTTTTTGTGAATCGTTTTATTGATTTGTTAGTGCAATTCTACACTATCATTCATTAAAGCTTCATTCAAAGATTCCACTTTTGTTTATTTTCTTTCGAAGTCGTCGTATCTATTTATGTATGTAAGGGTTTTCAGACAATTGAATATTTGCCGAATTTCGGGATTTGAAAGTTTCGGGATTGTTTTCGGTATAGAAAATAACAACAGCTTGTATGTATATGTGTAAATAAATACTTTCTTATAGAAAATACAGAATAAGAGGATTCTAAGTATTCTCGAGCTAATGGCTAGTTCTTGAAGAGACGAATATGGGAATCCAAACGCTTTTGAATAGCGATATAAAATGTATTGGGGCCATAGTCATGTTCCTCCACTTGACAAGGACGGATTGACAAAGCCCTCAGAGCCGACAGAATACCAGCTGAATTATCAAAACTGACGTCGAAGGGCTAGTAGAATGATTGTACCAGCTATCAACATCAACTTGGCCTGATGAATACATGACCAAAGATTATACTCTCAGTGTATTTTGCCCAATTCATAAGAGTTGTGATAAATCTTCCTAATATTACTTCTAAGGTCCTATGGACGATACTGTGTGAAAGTGTGAAGTCCCTAAAGATCACAAATTTTATCTTCCCCGCGTGGCTTCAGATCTGGCAAGTCACCTTTAACTACTTTTGATAGCACAAAATTATATGGCTATGTATAGCTACGTTGGGCACAAAATTTTAGCTCCATCCGAATAGGTCATAACCAGGTGTTAGGCAAAGGTGGGCCAAGTGCATGAGACCCTGTTTGGCGCAACTTCGTTAAGGAGAGAGGCGACTGGCTACGGAGCCGATTGCAGTGCCCAGTAAGATGGGGAATAAGATGTTGATATGGACGTAGCATTCTATGAAGCCATTGATATCGTTTTTTTATTCATGTGCTTTTTTAGGTAAACGTATTCGTATTAGTAACTGAATTCGGTTCAATCGGTAAAGCAGGTAATAAAAAGCTTACCTAAAGCCATTAAAAGGCTAAAAATAAATGGATGCTGGTACGATACCATTAAGGATGAGCCGTAAACTTCTGAGTACAGAGCATTTTCAATGCCACAGGATAGTACAGCATCCATTACCTTTCCTAAGGAGATGCTACATAGTTGAGTTCCTTTAGGCTAAAGAATGTTTACTGATAGTTCCAAAACTGACACAGTGTAAGCTTTAATTTAACTTATCGGCTAACAATTATTCCTTCAACGAAGTTCATCAGTGATTGGGAAACATCTAGCGGCTGCGAGAAAACAAAACTCATTTTGCTCCAAATTCCAGAAGGTCGGTGAACCGATTGGACTGCAGATAACTGATCACTTTTTGTGATACAAATACCTCATTGTGATCTGCACATACGTACGCCAACCCCACTGGTGTTGAAGAGAATGAGACGAAATTATACTTTTGTGCTTCTCTCCTGTCTTTGGACAGACTCGAAGGAGCTATGTGTTGTGAGACGAATACCCAAGCAATCTGCGTTCATATGAAAGAGATCAAAATGCACACCAAACCAGTACAATGGGCGCCGTGTAGTCGTCTGAAGGGTGTTTTCTTGTTTCATTCCTTATATGGAACAACCAGAGATCCAAGGGGTTCTAGAAATACAACTTTTACCAAAAATAATTATAAAAAGGTACTAATTTAATTTCGCACCAGACACGTCGAATGACAGGACTATTCAAATATTTTTTAATAATGGTTCAAAATGTATTATTGAAAAACTCTGCCTGAATGCGAGTAATTGAGTTGCATGCTAATTTTTTCACTTGCCGAAGTCGGCCGCGCATTTACTGCTATTGCTATAATGAAACAATATCCTTGCATTTAAAGAAAAAAAAAATTGTTCAATAATTTCGGGAGCAACTTAACGCCGTCCCGAAAATCAATATTCCTAACCCCGAAATTCGGTAGAGAATGCGCCACCAAACATGCAATTACACTTACGTGTGCATACATTCCGATATGTTTACATGCATTGGCTTAAGCTGCAAGCTAAGTATTCCTGCGAATAGTCTGCGTGATTTAAATTCCAGCCACGTTTCGAACGACACACCATTGCAGCAAAGCACACAACCCGCAGCCAACTCTTGCAGAGTTTAGTCTTTTATCCTTATTTCTTTTGCTATTTGTAAGATATTATTTTTTATATTAACATATTTACATACATGTCTATGTATGTGCAATATAAACAAGTAAGAAAGGCTAAGTTCGGGCGGAGCCGAACATTAAATACCCGGCGCAAGTATTAAATATATGTTTTTTCACCCTTCCGAAACCTTCCGCTAGATGGTAAGCCGAGTTGTAACAATTTTGAGTAAATTAGCGTCCTTCAATTTCGAAATATTGAAGTTTCAAGCATTTCTTAAATTTACCGTTATATGAGAATCGGCCGTTATATTAGTCCGATTTCAATAATTTTCAACGTTTTGCTTACACGTGGCAAGTACAATAACCATACCGAGTTTGGTACAAATTGGTAGAACGGTTACCGGTATACTTATATGTGATCATAAGTGGGCGGTGCCACTCCCATTTTCCAAAATTTTACCATAAACG
>NW_016171890.1:0-4335 GCF_001687245.7 Rhagoletis zephyria | reverse complement strand
GTTGCATGTGAAATTGGCCTTATCGATCACTTTTGCTAATTTGTTGCAAATAACGCAGCAAAGTGAGAGACGAAGGCCGATGCCAACGCTGCTCCAATAATAGGCAAAATTGGAGTAGGTAATAAAAAGGATCTGCAATTACATAAACAACACACATGCGCACAAACCGACAGGTTGACGAGCGATTTGTTGCGCCCGCCAAGCGCTACATCCGCCATGCACGCATCCGCGCACGTCCCATGACCGCTGCTATCGAATCGTGGGTGGTCCATTGGGGATCACCGCTTCACCTTCGTTGAGTTGCGCAGTGAGCTTTATGAGCTAACAAAATCATTATCGACACTGAGTTATTCGCATTTTATGTATAGGCGAAGCGCGCATGGAGATGGAGTGCATATTTAAAGCCATTTTGCATTTATTTATAGCACAAATGCGCGAGCATTGTAACGCTAGCGCATACGCGAGTGCGCCACCCCAACCAACATCAACCACACAAAAAATATTGTACTTGGTCACCGCGCACAATCGCCACTATGTAGTCGTTTCAACTTCTAGCTAGCCATCACATTTACAGCGACCGCATTACTTCAATGGACTTCAAGTTAAAAGGCATGCCACTAATGAATAACATTACTTAGGGATAAACCACACATAACCACTGTTCAATTGGTTTTGTGCGCCTTCTTGTGGCACCACCATCTCATTCAAGTGCAAAACGGTCGATTGTCACCCGCGCTAAACGCAGTGACAGACACTTCATGGAATGTCGCCGCATGTCGCCTTCCCAGGGGCCGCGGTTGGGGATATCGGGTATGGGCTATAGTTTGTTGTTTTATTATTTTCTTTTCGAGGCTTATATTGGCGGCGTTGAGTGGTGACTTGATTCTGCAGAAACTTCCTATTTGCAATGTGCCGCAATGGACTCTGCGATTGGCAGGCGGCCAAAAGTCCACTGGGTATGCGGTTTGCAGTTAGACTAGCAGTGCCCATTATGCTCCTAGTTGCCACTAGCTACTGGGGCGTGTGAGCGAAATGCGAAAATGTTATTGTTGAGTGGGGCCAATGGACAGTGGGTGTCAATGGTATTTTAAGTTAGTTAAATCGTGTGAAAATAACAGCCCTGAGCATAATAAGAATTAACGATCAACTTTCTTTATGCGAAAGTGTCAAATTTTGACAATTGAGTTACCATCCCCAACGGTACGGCAATCTATTATCATCATTATGTAGAACCAATTTACTGAAACTTTAATAAAAAAAAAAACGTAAGAAAAATTTTAAAATAACCACAGTGCAAAATAATAAGCAGCGGACTGCTGGAAAACACAGGAAAATGCATTAATATGCACAAAGTGTGAAAATGTCTGGGCATATTAAAGGGTGTAATAAAATCAGTTGTGAGTTCGATTTATACAAAAATTATGGCGCGTGACTACGCATATTAATTACACCAGTGATTACTTTATCACTATCAAAAACAAAAGTTGGACTTTGAAAGGAAAATAAAAAATGAAAAAACAAAACAACAGTGAAAACTTTGTAAGTGTAAAAACTTTCATCAGCCTGATAAATTTTAAAATTGATTGGTATAACTAAGCATCAGTGAATACTGTAAATTCAATTTTCTATCAGATAAGCACGATACATATGTACATTAGACTGCATCATTCCACATAAAAAAAAAAAAAAAAATTGGTACTGTTTCTCCACCGGAATCATAAAATCTATTATTCTATTATATTGTAAGACTTGCACCAAAATATTTCGGAAAAATTGTATGATTTACGTGAGCTGGATCGATTTGAAAATAGGTTTTTTGTGAATAAAAACAGTTTATTTTAAGTATTTTTTGCAAAAAATCATCTTAGATGACAAAACAGTTTAAGCTTAAAAAATTTGCATACAAATATTAAAAAAAAAAATTCAACGGAATCATAATAATAAGATTTTTGATGATGTTTTTGAACTTTTTTCAAAGACTGGTTTAAGAAAACTTTGAATAACTCAGCCTAAACTTTACGGATTCAGACTTATGAGATATAATTGGCAGGGAATTTGCTCACTCTTTTCATTTCTTTGCAAGTAAGCTCATTCAAAGCATGAAAGTGAAAGGTAGGATGAGCGAGCTTCATTCCATGTTGAATTAAGATGTATTGGCAATTGATAAAGAAAAAAATGGGAAGTGAATGATTTTTTTTTTTGCAAAAATATAAAAATGGTGAGAAAATGCCTTTCTACTAATACATACCTCACAAGTCTACATCGGTATAGCTTTGGGCGCAGTTATTAAAGTTTTTCTTAAACAAATCTATGAAAAAAGTTAAAAAACAGCAACAAAAATCGCATTATTATGATTCCGTTGAAACAATTTTTGTATATTTTTATATAGATTTTTTAAACTAAATTGTTTTGTCATCTGAGGGGATTTTTTTTCAAAATATTCTTCTTCATGAGAAACTGCATTTAGAAAAGAGCAAAGCGAAATAAGTTCGAAGGGTTTTTTTTAGATGAAAAATAAAACAAATACAAATCCGTGAAAATTTCACCTTTGGTCTTTAAAATTTTCTAATACTTTATAGCTTTTTTTGTGGAACTTTTTTTGGGATTTGAGTAGTGCTCTTGTGGCCGTAGCCGAGCGCATAAATGTGTCGACCCCCGGCAGATAATGGCAAACCTCTGAATGTACTTCTACCATAAAAAGCTTATTCAGAGATGGAATAAAGTGTAGATCCCTCCATTTGTGTCACAACATCAAGAATCAGAACCCGAATTGGAGGAGAAGCACGGAAAAATACGTTTAAGCGTCAAATATTCAACTATTGGAATCAAACATGATATATTGTCCATCCCCAAATAGCGTAGGATATAATTTTAAAACCGCCTAAAGATATTAAAAAAATCGGTGGGAACCGGTTTGGAAAAACCGACTCAATAGCCCTAGTAGGTAGGAAACATTACCATGAAATGGTATTCTCGACATTCCGATATGACCTCCATTGATCCCTTTAAGTCGTTATAAAAAAAGGCTTGGAAAAATGGCTGCTAACAGGTTGAATTAGGGGTCTGAAGATTTGGCGTTCCCTTCCTGCAAGTTTCGTTATAAAAGTCGTCTGAAGTATGCCACGAATGTGCGGGTTGCTCTCAATACTGGCGGAGATTATCAGTTAACTAGTCGATTGTCTCATTGCGCTTCAATAAAAATTTTAATAAATACCTATGTATATTGAAAACCCCCGTCTTCTTCCTTGCTGGGCAGACTGTAAACCAAAATCCAGGTCTTTTCTCGTACATTTTATTGCCTTTTTGATTTCCTAAAAAGGTAAGGCCAAAGCCATAAACAGAAATGAAATTTTCAAAATATTGCAGCAACGAAACCTTTAAATCATAAAGTAAATTCCAACAGCAGGAGACGAAGTCAATGCCAGTTGTTAACCGTTTTATTTTTATTTATGTTCTTACCAGCGCACTTAACCGTCTATGACCCGCTAGGGATTAACGAAATTACCAAAAAACGCAAAATGCAATAAATAAGGACTAAAAATAAAAATCTGTAAAAAAACTCAAAAAGGCAAAGAAAGCGAATGCTCACGTGTAAACACTGGGACACACTTCTTCTGTTCTACTTCCTTCAAATTCCTTGCCAAAATGAATGAAGCGCAAGCAGGCTACGATGGCCATGATTTTGATAATTAAATTTCTGCACACACACAAATAACGCAAAAGTAATACAATTAAACAATAGAAATGCGCCAGACTAATTCACCAAAAGCCTCAAACACAAAGAAATCAACACTAACAAAGTGGCAACAGACGATCTAAGGAGAACAACAGCTACATATATATGTATATGCTGGTAAGCGTCCAGCCCCAAAATAAATACGTAAAACACAACAACAACAACACAAATGTATATGATCGCAATAAAACTTGCGAATGTAGCTAAAGATTTAGTTTGCTAAGTATAACAAAAATAGCAATAACATTGCAACTATGTACTATGNTGTCCTGCCTTTGTTCCGCATTTTCTTCGATATTTTAAAAATAACTTTTCCTAATCGAAATAAAAGCAGTGTCGATAACTAATTGGTAACTACATAAGGGTAAGCTGGTTTTGAAGGTTCAACTAGTCAATGCGTTCTAAATATTGTACGGTTATGGACAATGGATGACGAGAAATTGAAGACCAGCGTCAAATGTATCGATAACACTGTTCTACAAATTTTGTGTAATCGCTTAAGAAAAAAATGTTTTCCAAGCCAATTTTCCTTTCAAACAAGCGCTTTCGAAATTTTTTCGAAAAACGTGTTTTTGGTACATTTCGAACTTATTCGTCAA
>NW_016171889.1:0-13790 GCF_001687245.7 Rhagoletis zephyria | reverse complement strand
GGAGGTGGAGTTTGAGGTGAAGGTGGAGCCAGGCAGCCAACGATGGTAGCCATAGAACTTGCGCGCATGCAAATATATGTAGATATCAACAAATTGTACATACATATATGTACATCCATATGGGTAAATCCATGCCAAATCGACTATTGCACTATGGGCCAGCAGCTGATCAAAAGTGGCGAAAATATGAAGCCATCGATCGATTTTAGTGAGACTACGTACAGGGCGGTTCTTGGGCTCGCAGATTAAGAATCTTAAATCAAAAGTGGGTTTTTTTTTAAGAAAACGAACTCCTCAATGTGGAATTTATAGACAAAGAAGAAGAAATATGAAATACTCTACAAATATGCACAAAAAAGTCAAAAAAATATGTAAAAAGGGGTCCTGCAACCTCCACTTGGTAGACCCTGGATACAACATTTGTCGTAGGTTAACTGCTGACGTTGCAGTAAAAATTCGGATTCATTATAAACCATTTCAAAATAACCAGCAACAAACAAAAACCACGTGATCAAGTCTAAGTAGCACCAATTTAAAAAAAATAATAAAAATCGTAAACCTCCAACTGGTCTTAAAATAATAAAATCAAGATAAATTAAAAGATAAATATATGAATTTTTTAACTCAGGAACTAGTTTTTTTGCAAACTATAAGTAAATAAAGGTATGCTAAACAATTTTATTTAATTTTAATGTAGCTTCGCAATAAATTTTTTCAAAGTTTAAAAGCCCATATCTTAAAACACTACTTGAAGATTTGAGGATCTTTTAAGATCAGTGAGAGGTAAGTATTGCGCAAAAAAATGTTGCCAAAAATTCATGTATGTATGTACATAGATTGCTCCTTTTACGACTTTTAAAATAATTATTTTTATTTTTCAAAATTTTTTTTTAAATATATTTTTTATATAGCGCCAAATATTACATTTAAAATTATTTACGCAACTATAAGAGTTTTCCAGATACATATGTATCTAAAAAATAAACTTGTGAAATTTTAAACTTTCGAAAATTTAATTTTTTTCGTTTTGCAGAATTTCGTTATATGATAAAATATTAGTTCTGAAGAAAATTCACTCAAATGATAAATAGTCGATTTGACATGGA
Source organism: Rhagoletis zephyria (assembly GCF_001687245.7). Taxonomy (NCBI): domain Eukaryota; kingdom Metazoa; phylum Arthropoda; class Insecta; order Diptera; family Tephritidae; genus Rhagoletis; species Rhagoletis zephyria. The sequence continues at coordinate 12,684 of NW_016171889.1, read as the reverse complement.
TTGACCCATGTATATGTATTTGAAAGCGTGCGTGCAATATCAATAAATGACAGCAGCTGCCGCAAGACACACAATCCCTAGTGTTAGAAGAGCAGTAAAAGGTTGAAAACAAAAACAGAAGAAAACATATCTAAAAAAATAATACAACAAAACAACAAAGATAAATATGTACGTACATACGTACATATATATATACAAATATATATATATAAATGCTAGCAAATGCAATAAAATGGCTCACAGCTTTAGTTAAAAGCAAATATCGCGCATCGATATTGGCAAGCACTTACATATATCTATATGTAAATATGTATATATTTATCTACGTAAGTATAGTATATGTCTGTAAGTAGAAGTACGTACATACATATATGCCTAGCGCACTTAACGGGGTTAATGAACGTTCGATGCGGACCCCACAACAACAATTGAGGTTAATAGACAGCACAGTATGCTGTTTTGTTTACTTTCATACAAATATCTGTATGCTTATAGACTTATAAGTAAACTTATTGGCGTATATGCGAACTCATTTATGCTTTAATGCTCAAAGTTTTACATGGATATGAGCAAGCGGCGGCAACTGCAACCAAAATAAATGCCTACTATCGGAATGGCAAATGTAGTATCGCTATAGGAATGCGTTTACAAGCATATACATATGTATGTATAAGCATATGGAAATACAATCATATGTACACATGCGCATCATTCTCCATTGAAAAAAAAATCGGTAGTTTTTCGATAGGAATTAAAAAAATGTATTATATTTTAAGACTCCTGCCAAAATATTTCCAAAAAATATTATGATTTACGTGAGCTGTACGCATTTTAAAATATTTCCAAAAATTTTTTTTTTTTTTAATAAAATAAGTTTTTAAAAATATTTTTTTTAAATCGTCGCAGATGAGAGAAGTGTTTGAAATTAAAACATCTGCATAAAAATAGCTAAAAATTTTATTAACGCAGTCAAAATAAAGAATCATATTTTCCGAAATATTTTTTGCGGAAATCTTAAAATATAATAAATTTTATAACTGCGATGGAAAACCCGCAACCATTTTTTTGTCATGCACCCTAATATACATATGTACATAAATTGTATGAAGCACCACATGACTTATGGCATATACAAACATATGTACATAACTGCATATGTCTCTACATGACCACAGATTTGCCAAGATATGCATCGAACGAACGCCTGGGTGATTAAAATCCAATGAGCCGCACATTTTCCATTTACTTATCTATCGCCTGTAGTGCTCATTGCATTGCCTTCTCGATAATAAAAAATAAATGTATAAATTTATGGGAAGTCATTGGTTGCATGTAATATGGCAGAAGACACCCGATAGCTGGCAACTATAAAAAATAAATTTCAGTCATTTGCCTTGGATGATAAAAATATAATTGCTAAAAAAACAAAATATGAAATTGTGTGAAGGCCATTATTGTGACAATTGTAAAGCAAATTTATTTTTTATTTTTTGATCTTTAAGGCTTGAAAATAAATTGTGACCGCCCTTTACTACACAAAAGTCTGCCATTAAGTTTTCTGTTTATTAGCCGTCACTTTTTTATCGACTTAGAAAGGATGAAATAGGAATCAGTCGAGCTAAGAACGTTTTTTCACACAATATGTAGAGCAGCACCTAGCAAAATATAAATAACTGATACAAAAAGTTTAGCAAGTTTTGAATTTGATGCGAAATATTTTGCAATAACTCAGCAGAAATTTTTTAAACTCTACACAAAATTTGAATAACTACATTCATTTGTATCTACAAAGAAAATCCAATTCACGCGTATCGAGCTGTAACCGCTAAAAAAAACGTCAGCGACATTTTTTTTCAAAATTTTATTTTTTATGCAGAATTGCATCTAGATTCTCCAGGGGCATTTCTGCATCAAAAAGGAAAAAAAAATATGGCGCTAACGTTTTTATGGGGGTTAGGGCTCGAAATGACATCAAATGATATGCTATCATTTGGCATGACATGAAATCCTATAACATCACTTCATCGAGCCCTACGACAAGATGTCACATCATGTGTATCGATAACAAAATTGATTATAATATAGATAAAAATATCGATAACAAAACCACAAAACTTATCGATAACAAATTCGATAAAAGATATCGATAACAAATTCGATAAAAGATATCGATAAAAAAAATCGATAAAAATATTGATAGCAAAATCGATAACAAAATAGATAAAAAATTCCAAAAAAACGATAACAATACCGATAACGAATTCGATAAAAAATATCGACAACAAAATCGATAAAAATGTCGTTTATTATATCGATAATTCGCGAGAATACCGAAAATCCCAAAATAGTTCCCAGGGTGAGTCTCTGTGTCTCTACCTACATACATATATCCTTTTCTTTATAATTACCTTTATTTTAATCTTTCTTCCTCTATCTTCATCTTTACTTTTATCGGTATCCTCATCCTGATCTTTTTCTTTATTTTTATCTATATTTTTACTTTTGTGTTTATAATTTTCTTCAACTACATATTCCCCTTCACCTTTGCCCTTATATAAGTAAAGCCCAACCATTTCCGTGTGCACTTCCTTGTGCACTTCCGTGTGCAATTTCCGTTGAACTACTTTCGTGTGCCGTTTCCCAGTTTACTCCCAACCAACCAACCGCCGCTAAAGAAGTTCCACTTCAAAATGTTCGCCGCACTCAGGTACTTTTACAAGGCAATTTCTAAATTTGTTTTGTTTTTTTTTTTGCTAAACCTAGGTGTCGTCTTTTTAATACATCTACTGGAATAATCAAAATACTTCGTTAGCAAAAGTGATTTTAAGTGAGCTTTTATTTTCTGGCACTAGGGTGGTACGTTAGGGTGATAACAGCTAAGATAGTAGGCAAGTACTCGAACGTAGTACTTGAGGTCAATGATTTTTGGCACAAAGAAAAATGTCTAGTCGAGATAAGAACATTGTTAAACCTTACGATCCAACTATAAATTCCAAAGATATAACGAAAAAATACTTTAGACCCAGGGGTGTACGGCGAACTTTTTTTTTTGGTACGATCTAAAGTATATACTATATATATATGAAAACAATAGATAGATATGAAGCAAACTACGCAACATATTTTATGTAATTTCTCGCCAAAACAAAGTATTTTAATTGAAATTGACCCTATTCAATACAAACAATAGTTTGTAGCTACGTATGTAGCACTTACAAATATTATGTTGTTAAAAGTCATTTGCCCAGCAGCTTCATTGCAATAATTAAATTTTGTTTACTAAATTTGTGCAGCATAATAACTTCACAAAAACTAAGTACAAAGTAAACTTTTTTTTGTTGTTGCTGCTGTTTTTGCAAAGTGCGTAATAAATCTAACCAAAAGCCGGAAAGTTTGCACATAATTCATAATTATTGTGGTTTTACAAACAATTATTTCAACAACAAAACCAAGGCAAGGAGAGGCGCGTGCACATATGTATGCACAATAGGGTGGTTCAAAAATGCATGTGAAAAGGTGAAGTCAGAATTTGTATGCTCTCAACGCCTAGGATTCTTCTATGCCGAAAAAATATACCCCTCGTTTTTATTTTGAAATCAAAAAATATTTAGAGTTCGCTCAAAGCGCTCAAAATTTTTCATGTATTTTATATGGGGAAAAAACACTTTTCGTAGAAATTGTATAGAATTCTTGCAAGTCAATATTTTTCGATCGAAAAACTTTCTTTTTCTTCAGGGGATTCCCAAATATTAAAACGCAATTATTTATTTAACAACTTTTTCATAGCAAACATATTATATAGGTCCGCTAAAACCCCCAGCAAATGCCAGAAAACGCAATGGGGGGATAAATAAAAAATTTTTAGTATTAAAAATTGGTTATATAACTGTTATTGGAAGTCTCCTGAAGAGAACCAGAGTTTTCTACGAAAAGTTTTTTTTTTTTTCATATAAAATTCATGGAAAATTTTGCGCGCTTTGAGCGACCTCTAAATATTTTTTAATCTCAACATAAAGAATAGGGGTATATTTTTTCGATATAGAATAATCCTAGCTGGTGAAAACACTTTTGGACCATCCTAATGTACAAACATACACCCTCCGAAAATAGGAGTTTTCAGAGAAAGAGCGAAATAGTGGAAAGTCCATGAAACTCGCTACGAATTCATGTGGAAGTAACTAATTGCTTAAGTATAATAATAATAAAATGTGGTGTATACATATACACATATGTGCGTATGTATGTATCTGACTGTTTTTTGGTGCTTTGCAGTGCAGCGCGATGTGTGTGTGTGTGCAAGTGTTTCAATGTCAATTTTGCAATTAAATCGCGTGTAAACCGATAAATTATGCTGCTATCACTGAGGTAACCCAAGTGGAGCTCACGCACTTTTCGCTGAGCGGTAAAAAAATTATAAAAGATGCAGTTTAAGTTGAATAATTGCAACATTACGTGTTAAAGCCGGCAGCGCAGTGAAAATTGCATGCAATAATAAAAAACAAATCAATTATTTAATTATCATTATCTTAATTAAATTTTTTTTAATTGAAAACCCGAAATGAAAGAACTTTATGGTTTGAAAAATTTTATGAAAAATGCATATGTATGTATGTAATAAAAATCAAAATCAGAATTATTTCCCCATCATATTTCTGCAAATTCGATATGTAGACCGACGTATGGAAGGCGCCTATATTAGGCCACTTGAAAGGTAACAATTTCCGCAAAAAATGGGTCAGAATTAGACGGTTGGAAGCAATTTGTCGGCAAGGACAAGCACTTTATGAGATAGATACTAAGTTTCACGAAGGTATTTTTTTTTTTTTTTTTGTGAATTTAATACGACAACTGACAGACAATTTAACTGACAAAATAAATGTGTCAACTATTTCCAGTGGTTGTTAGGAGACAACTCAATTTGATAAGGGGTAGCGACAGAAAAAAAACACGAATATTTCAACAGGTAGGTACTTAGGTAGAGATGCCTTCAATCACTTTTCAAATTTGCGAGAAATAAATTACCGCCAGTTATTTATTTACTTTTTTCTATTATAAATTTATAATTGTCATCGAGCATTTGCATTCAGCGGCGATTAGCTGAAACAGGAAATAGTTGTCGCTTGAGTGTAGTGAGTAATACTCCATAAAATTTACGGCGACACGCACATTTTTATATTTGCATTACAAATCGCAAAATTAGATGCTATTAACAATAGATACAAAAGCATGATGCCGAAGGTATGCTAATTGGTCCAACAATTTATAATGCGGAATTTGCTCAAGCAAGATACAGCAATTTGTTTAAACACGGACAAAATCGCATTGGTAGGAGAAATCTTAGGAACACAAAAACTTAGAACAGAAATTTTCCCAAAGTAAGGTCTACTTAATTTAGAACATGGCAATAGACCATCCAATGTTAGACTAAATAACATTATTAGTATCACAAACTTTTAAATGGTATTACATAAAATTTCTCAGAACTGCGTTAAAAGGATGACTCGAAACCGCCAGCAAACATACATATGTATGTATGGGTGCATGTACGGGTCGGTGTGTTTAGGTTTCAGGACAGAGGTATCAGTGCCAATAGAAAAATTCTAGCCAGGATGCATCAGCGGCAATAATATAGGGCTAGATGGGACTTTATTTAGGGTAGACTCAGACCTATCAAAGAAGTTCAAGTTTCATCTTGAATAACTTTGAAAGGAACGAATTTATTGAAATATCACATGAGATCTTTTTCGTAGAGCGTTCAATTTCCTACAAGAATATACTTATATCTCTCATTTCTATATGCCTACTGGTTCAGAGGAAAATGTGTTACATGTAAAATGTAGTAAAATCCCATGTGTTTTCAATGGGAAATGTATCGCCTTTGGGGCACGGTGTAACATCAAGATTAAAAGTTCTTTTTAGGTCTTATATTTTGTTTTAGGTCAGAAACTAAAAATTTTGCCTAAAAAAAACAACCAACTTGGTAAATAACGGACACCCTAATGTTACATAATAACTAACGGAAAATAATTATAACGTTCATCCAAAAGGAAAAAAAATTGCACAAGAAAAATTAGAAAGGTTATATGTATATATTTTTTTTAATAAAAACTTTGTTTTTTTTGCAGTTTTTTGAAGTGTTAGGTATTCAAATTTATAGCCTATTAAATTTTAATGGAATAAAGTGCCAGTTTTAAGCGCTTAATAAATCACGTTGCTTTTTAATATTTTTTGCGGTTGACGGTGCCAGGCATTTTTTTCCGCATACGTAAAGTGTACTCGAAAAGTTAGCAAAAAAAAACTATAAAAATCACTTGAAACTTGCACTTTATTCCATTAAAAGGCTATTAAGCTGCAAACCTATAATTTTTCTTAAAATTCAAAAATAAAATAATAATATTAGGAAAATTTTTTTGTAACATTTAAATTTTCTTCTGAATTAAAAATATAAAACGATTCATAAATTGACAGTAGAATACAGAAGATTTAAAACGAAACAAGCGTATGCTGAGCTATTGATTCTGTGGAAATCGCTTTCGGCTATTGAAGATTAAAAGATATTTAAAATACGAATTCCTGAAAGTTCATTATTGAGCAACAATAGCACGCAACTTTTAACAGAGATGTCAGTTTAAACTAAATAAATAAATACTAAAATTTACTTTCATATAAGTATACGAACCATGAATACACATACATATGTAGATCTCCTCACAATGAGACACACCGCAAATATGCAAACTTATTCACTCCCCACTACATTCGACTAGCTATTTTAGTGTATGAAGTCATAGACGAAACACGAAATGCAAATTAAATCATTATCGATTCACCACTGCCAGCGATTAAGAAAAGGAATTAAGACGTGATTGTATCGTAAGTAAGCATTTCACTTCACAGTTAGTTGAAATTGAAATTCTAAATTCGATTAGGGCTAAACGGCGGCGCGCATTGTGTGGAGTGTAGTTAATATCAAAAGTTAAATGCGAAGAAATTGGATATAAGTGAAGTGGAAAAGTTGACAATTAAGAGCTGTTTTTTGGTTGTACATTATTTACGATGTCACTTCATTTACAATGAGTTACATATACAATGTACTAAGGACAAACGTGTTTTGTATACATATTTTCACAATTGACCTGTGCACGCTAATGAAAAGCGCGTCACATGCATACTTAATGCCATTTTTGAACCAAACCTAAGAAATTACTTTTGAAGCACGAAGAGATTCACAAAAAAACCATAGAAAACAAAATCTAAAAATAGTTGGCACTTTGTCAAGTTGTTAACATAAAGTGTAAGTGTCTAAAGACGCTGAGTTAAACGTGCGAAAACTTTTTAAAGTTAAGAATGAAGCGAGGTTGTTGTATTATGCTTGAAGACACTATACATTTTGTGTTGGCTACAATACACCAATTTTGTTGGCAAAAGTTATTGACACTGTGAAGCATTCTTCACATTGGCAACAATGTTGCTTGAGTAGGTGGTATAATTTTTATGTACTCGTAGTTAAGGCTAAATTCACAATGCGCAGTTAATCACTGTCAAGGATTTAACTATCGATTTATATATGTAGTTGTGAATTTGAATTCATGGTTAAAGTCTTGTTAGTGTTAAGGCATCAATAGCTTAACTGCACACTGTTGTTTTTCAACTTTTATATTGTTCTTGAATTTTTTAAGGATGCAACGCCTCACAATCAAGCGCGCTAAAAATATTTTGGACAATCAAAAGAATTTGCTGTAAAAATTATAAGCTTCAGCCATACATGCGCGACTTAAGGCCCAATCAGCGATGCCATACCACAGCCATAAGCAAAACCATATCAATTATCTGTTCTGATCAAACATTTTGGCAGCTCTGTGAACGTTTATTGGTACCATACCTTGGCGCCGTAGCGATAACCGAAGGTAGCTATTAAGTTTAGGTTTTTCGCCATAACTACATACATATAAGCAGCTCTGAACTATTTTACAAAGTTATGGCTATGGCGTTATGGTAATGGCACCTCTAATTGGGCTTTTAATTAAAACAAAAAAAAAACACTTGTCTGTATATAACGAAATGTAATGGGTTCGGCCAAAATCGCTTAGGCGATTGCAGCGCCAATAAAGAAGAAGATAGGGTAATTATGTTTTGCAATCAAATTATTAGGATTCAAGGTTGAATCAAATATAAACATTGTCACAAATACTACAATAGATACCAGGGTTCAAGGTTGAAACAAATATAAACATTGTCACAAATACTATAATAGATACCAGGGACCGTTAAAATTGGATTTCGATTTTGCCGACCAAATTTAATGGTTATTTTATGTTTTTTTGTTTTTTGTTTGAATAAAAAATAATCGTTATTTTTGGATGTTTATTTTCTAGATTATATTATAACAGTTAACAGATTTAATTTTCCATATATCACACGATTATAAAAACGTACTCTCTATTACAACGGTTAAAAAGAAGAAACGAAGAAGATAGCTAATTCTACACACCCAAAATTATATATATATTCGCGAAACCGTAGGCTGAATAACAGTAAAACTGTGTTTTTAATTTTGCTCTCTAACGATTTCGAAATTTGAAAAATATGGTTACGTTAATAATAAAAAAAAAATAATGAAAAATCAATGCAATATAGAAAAACGCTATGAAAGCAGACACATTTTTTCGGTGTGGGTATTGAAAATGTCCTATTAAAATTGTCTTTTGTAATACTTATTGTTAAAAAAAATTATATGTTAAGAACAAGACACAACCTCGAATTTCGTTCTTCTAACTTTATAAGCCTTAAAAAAGGCAGTTTAAAGGGCATTTTCGATATTTATCTGTCCTTGCGAACCAAAAAATTTATTTTATTTAAATTCTGCAGAATTTGGTCTTTCACTTGGTACCCATATTTTTATTCTATATTGCACTGAGTTTATTTAAATAATTTTTGTAATTAATCATATCTTTAAAACTACAAAGTCCTTAAAAAAAATCTTGACGTCGAGTGAAAAACTAGAAAAACCCAATTTTTCTACAAATATTTGACCCATGGTTTCATGAGTATATGTATTTTTTTTTTTCGTGTGTTTCGAATTTTTTTTCTGTTCTTTGTTGCACCGCGTCACTTGCCTGGGGAAAAATATAAAAATCCAAAACACCTCGAGTCTCTAATCGTTCTCAAATGGAGCTCCGAGAAACTTCAACTTTTGGCATCGAAAAAACACGGTAACACTGAACTGCGTGCGAAGCCTTTGGGAGTTTAAAAGTAACTAAGTACGACTGGCATGAGATTTGTTTCTGTCGGACCGGTTCGTTTTCTTGAGGACTCGATAATATTATAGTGCGTAATTTAGAAGTCAGTAGCCACTAGGGAGTGATGGCAGCTCGTAGACAAGGCAGGCTCTTCGATTGTCCTTCCCATGGGTAGCCTATTTGCAAAAAAGGCAAAATGAGCTTTCTAAAAAGGCAAAGAGGCATTTATATTTTGATTTTTTTATATACACACCTTTAGTATAATGTAAATATATATCCAATTAAATATATAAAAAAATATATAGTGGTCGAATAGTTATAGCCTAACCACTTTTTGCCAAGTTGTAACATATTATTTTTGTTGTTATTTAATTTTGTATTTTTTTTTTTTGTATAAAAATTTTTGTAAAAAATATTAATAGTTCATTCTTTAACAAAACCCGTGTAAATCCAAGTTTCTAACTTTTTGCAATATTAAAAAACTTTCGTAAAAATTTCGAGCTTTTTTAAAAATTCTAAGAAATCAATCAGAATCTTTCTAAAAAATCGAATTAAGAAATCTCGAAATTTTTACGAAAGTTTGTTCAATTATTTTAATATTTTAATTCAGTGTCACACGATTGGTGTTTTTGTACAGATTTGTACATACATACATGTGGGCTGTTGGTACAAAATAAAAAAGAATTCGGACGACAATTTTTTGTAGTCACATGATTGGTACAATACAGTGAAGAGATAAATATTAAAAAGGTAAAACATGCAGAAAAGGCAATATAGTCAAAAAAAGGCAAAATTTAAATTTAAATTTTTAATCGACGAAGACATGAAACGTGTGATTCTTTAATTTGTTTACAGATACGACTAAGCAGAAAAAAATAGGCAAATGCCTTAATTCCTTTTAGGATTCATTGAAAACGCTAACAGGCATTACGGGTTAATAACTCTTTATGCATACAAAATATTCTACATATATATAGAAGGTATAGAAGGTATATACGGTAGAACTAAAAAAAAAAACTGTTCAGTTTTTATCTCACACAGTAACGCCCGTGTATGCTAATCCTACTTATCATTCCAAATTCATACACACAAACAAACTACTACAACTAGCGGCAACATCAATCCACACATTTTTCACTGTATTTTTTGGAAATTCTCACGCTTTAAAATGTCAACATAAACAAACTANAAAAAAAGCAGATGAAACCCAGCGCGCGTGTGCTTCATGCTGATAAACACATAAGCTTAGATAGCAAGGGCCCCTGACAGACACATGCACTTATTTCTAAAAACACGCACATACCTGCACACATTTTGAATTTAAATTGAAAACTTTGTTAAGCCTTTTTTGGACAAGCTGTCTGTCGCAGCGTGTGAGTGATATGCTTTGGTTGCACTTTGTCTTTTTGGAATAAAAAAATAAATAAATAAAAGACAAACAACACTGCAGTGTACATGCAGCTCAGAACTTTATATCCTCTTGCGCTTTGAAAAAATAAAAAATAAAAAATTTAATAAAAAACATTTCTCTTTCCAGTTGCTGCATAAATAAACAAGTAGCTGCACTCCCACTAAACTGATCTTGAGACAGCGATAACCGCCAATGGACTTGCTTGAACAACCAGCAGGTATGGCATGCAGCGTTGCCGTTTTCATACAACTGTACTGTATTTGATACTTTTTTTTTATAAATTTTAAGACTTGATACTTTGATACTTTTTTGTTCACAAATGCCCCATTTTAATACGTTTGGCTGGCAGAAATTAATTCTTGAAAACTATGTATAATATTGCTAGTTTAAAGGAAAATAATTTTTTTCTAGTTATTTAAATTCTTAAAATTTTATATGTAGATATTTATAAGTTTGATTTGGTAACTCTTTTAAGAGAAATACAACCCGGCATTTCTTTGCACACGCCGCTGTTGTAGAGCCCCTAAACCACACAAAAACATAGCGCAATATCGGGTTTGCATCGGTCGTTTGTATGGTGTGAGGGGTTGTTTGTACTAAATTGCACAGTTATTGCGCTAAAATCAAAATCATTTTGATATTTTGCTTATGCTTATGTTATTGTACAATAATCTAGTCTAGTTTTGATTTTGGTGTCCAGATCAGGCTTCTTTTTAAAGCTGAAGCGCTTAAAATATATAACGCACATTCATATAACTTGCACATATTTACTTGAACAACGTTTGTCCAAAATAAGGTTTGCGCAATTTTATTGTGTAGTAATTTCCACAATATTGACTTGTACATGTCCCGGATTTGTGCAATGATTTTGTGTGGTTTAGGTTTAGGTGGTATAAGTTTTATTTTTTGTTATGCAAATAAGCATAGATTCTCTGTTCTTGTTAAAGCAAGTAATATAAAATTCTTTTTTAACTATGAATTTAATTATAAAATTGTATTTATTATTTGTTTTTCAAATAAAACTTAAAAGTTTAAAAAATAACAGTTGTGTTTGCTTTTCATACTTTTTGATACTTTTTTTGCCTGACAATTGATACTTTTTTTCCAAGCTCGCGGCAACGCTGAAGGCATGGTGAACCATACATATAACATCTACATACGCCTGCGACTGAGCTTAAAGAATTATGCGATTCACAGATCATATATCCACATACAAGTTATGCAAATCAAGTCATTTACAGCGTTCTCTATTTTCTCTTATTGTTTCGCTTTTTTTACTCTGTTGTCTTTTTGGTGTTGCTTAGTTAGCTACAAAGGAAGTTTCGTTGAAATGCTTGCATTGCCGCTTGGTGCAGCTTACAAGGGAGTGCCCTCATGCAGAGGGGCTGTATAGAAACATGACAACTATCTATTTGGAGAAAGTAAAACGATTGCACATAAATCTTTTTGGGACAAGAAGAAAGAAAATCAATTAAAGAATGAGGCTATAATTAGTTTTGATTGTTGATAATGTCATGCTGTGTAATAAATATTAATGGCTTGGAGTAAAATAGATTTTGTGACTGAGATTATGCTTTTAATGGAGGAAAAGCTATTAGAGATTATGATTTCGACATAGCGTCGGTTGTTCGGTTGTTTGGAAACAAAATGTTTACAAAATTCATCGAGGAGAAGGAAAAACGTTAAAGCAGTTGTATGTTGAAGTAAGTTATGCACGTATGAAGATCTTTTATTATGTGTAAAAAAAATAAATCTGAACTTTGGAAAATTAACAACGAAATGTGTGTAGGTACGATAGCCAGAAAAATCAATAATCGATCATAAGCGAAGGAAATAGAAAAAAAAGAATTTAAATGCAGATACCAATAAAGATACAATGTAAAATGTTAACGATAACAATGTCGAAATCGATAACAAAAGTCCAAACGATGAAAATATCGAAAATGATAAGTACTATAAAAACGATTAAATCAAAACATTAATATCCATAACGATAACATTAATAATAAAAATCTTTCCATAAATAAGTTAAAA
>NW_016171888.1:9714-13791 GCF_001687245.7 Rhagoletis zephyria | reverse complement strand
GACTATCGATAGTTTGACACCTCTACTAAGCCATCATAATATTACTATTGCAATACGGTCCAATACTTTTTATTTTCCCCCATACAAAATCGACCTAGCCTAGTGTACACAACTAACTGCCATACCTAAACAAAAGCGTCAGCGTTGTCTGGCTGTCAAAAAACTCTCATGCCCATACAATTTGTATGAAGCATACCGAAACAACTNAAGGTTGGCTGCAGAAAATGGCGAAACTGTCATTTTCGTGTTACACACAAACAAACCTATGCTTATTGTTGGTGTTATTTCTGCATTTGACGTAGTGTTGACGCTTTTGTTTAGGCATGGCACTTCGGCGCTAACGCTAGGCGTCAGAAACCGCTCCGCCCAACGCTTTTGTTTAGGTATGGCAGTAAGATCATCAGTTGTAGTAGCTGCAGCCGAATCAGCATCAGAGGCAGCAGAGGCAGCATCAGCATACGAGAGTGGTCCCTTAGTAGTAGCGGTCGTTGATGTTTTCACGCATACAGGCAGTGTTGCCAGGTCTTGGGCATGAGAAAACGTCCCTCTTGGTCTGAAAAAACGTCATTTCCAACCCAAAAACGTCTTTTTCAAATGTACAAAAAATTTTACTTATTAAAGCCGCCCATCGACCAATTACAAAACCGCCTATCTTATGGCACTCAAATTTTACAGGAGAGCAAAAAAAACGGCTTTTCTTTGAAGGCATTGCCTTGATAGGCGGTATATTCTTTAGCTATTATTTTACAAATCTCTTGTTTTATTAACGATTTTACGATTTGTATGCATAAATCTCGATAACTGGAGTACAAGTTTACCAAATATCATTTTTGTAACAATGGCGATATAGGAGGTTTTGCAACTGGTCGATGGGCGGTTTTGCAAAAACATCGACGATATGTACGAAAGGTATATTAAAATGTCATTTCGACAGAGCGCATTTAAAATTCATTGTGATCAGCTGATTAAGTCATCCACATTTTGATCGATTATGGCTGTTTCCTTTTGTTTATTTAATGTTTATTATTTTTCAATAAAAGCCAAGCTCATTATATAACTAACAAAATATAAATCCACATTTAAAACTCTGTGCAAAAATAATAAAATATCCAGAAAGTTTCAGCTAGATTTTCAACATTTTATTTAGGTTTTTTCAAATTCATCAAATTTGAGGGTAATAATGTGCAAGTTTAAAGATGCTAAATAACCGCGCTGATTTTCAATATTTTTTTTCCTTGTAGACATTTGGTTAGGGGGTCGGTTGTCAAAAATGCTAAATTACGTTCTGCTGAGAAGGAGAATAGCAATATTTCAGCCTTTTTGGCGTTCATTAAATTTTCAATGAAGTCTTAAGAAAGTAAGTATGTAAGTTATATATAGTATAAAATATTATAAGTATAAAATATTATATTGATCACTTTCTGTACTAAAAATCTTGTTCCATAACTAATATAAGGTGGATTAAGGTAACGATACAATTTTTTAATTAAAATTAGTCTACTATGGTAGATTCCGTTTAGCTTAATATTCGCTTAGCTGTTTTAGTATAGCTGCACTTTTCCGGTAGAATGCTTATTTCAGAAGTAGTTTTATTTATTATACATGCACATGCTTCATTTAACAGCATCGCGGAATCAAAAAAATGATTTAATCTTTCCATTTCAAAATGGTCTAAAGAATTTAAAGTTTCAAAAAAAAACAGTTTTAAATATCCGAGTGGTCTAATAGTTGAATACATATTTATCCCCCTTTTACACACACATTTATAAATACTTTATTCTAAACACCTCCCATATATATGTCTGCATACCAAATTTCAGGTTCATGTGACTTGTGGTTCCCAATTTATGGCTGGTTAAAAATTCCACGCCTATGGGAAGTGACACACCCCCTTTTACAAACCCATTTATATATACCTTACTATAAACTCCTACAGTAGATATGTCTGCATACCAAATTTAAAGTTCATGTGACTTATGCTTTCGAATTTATAGCTGATAAAAAATTTTACGCCTATGGGATGTGCCACGCCCCTTTTACAAACTCATTTATATACACCCCCTTATAAGCACCTACCAAAGAGGTGCCTGCATACCAAGTTTGAAGTTCATGACATAGACCGATCTGAAGGATATAACTTCGTCAAATCCAGAAATGTTATCTCCGATAAATAGGGGCCGTGGAACATTTCGCATACGCTATGCTATACCTATAAATATATATACGTTAGAGTCTAACGCATACTCTACGCTATACATCTATATGTATATACATCCACCAGAATAAATTGTTTAAATCCCTTTTCAAAAAAACATGGACCGATTTGAAGGATATAACTTCGTCAAATCTAGAAATGTTATCCCCGAAAAATAAAACATGGACCGATTTGAAGAATATACCTTCGTCAAATCAATAAATGTTATCTCCGGTAAATAGGGGCCTTGGAACATTTCTCATACACAACGCTATACCTATAAATATATATACGTTAGAGTCTAACGCATACTCGATGCTATACATCTATATGTATTTAAGTCCGCCAGAATAAATTTTTTAAATCCCTTTTCAATAAAACATGGACCGATTTGAAGGGTATACCTTCGTCAAATCTAGAAATGTTATCTCCGATAAATAGGGGCCATGGGACATTTCGCATACACTAGGCTATACCTATATATATAAATACGTTAGAGTCTAACGCATACTCTACGCTATACATCTACATATATGTATATAAGTCCGCCAGAATAAATTTTTGAAATCCCCTTTCAATAAAACATAGACCGGGATATAACTTCGTCAAATCTAGAAATATTACATCCGATAAATAGGGTCCGTGGAACATTTTGCATACACTTCGCTATACCTATAAATATATATACGTTATAGTCTAACGCATACGCTACGCTATATAAGTATATAAGTCCACCAAAATAAATTTTTTTAATCCCTTTTCAATAAAACATGGACCGATTTGAAGGATACAACTTCGTCAAATCTAGAAATGTTATCTCCGATAAATAGGGGCCGTGGATCATTTCGCATACGCTACGCTATACCTATAAATATATATACCTCCAGAGATATGCAGCATAGAAAAATCAATTTGCATGGGAGTTGCCACACCACTTTTCCAATAACTCTCATTTTCTTCCATGAGTATGGTATTAGTTTCACATACATACATACATATGTATTTTCATACCAAGCTTGAGTGCTTTACCCCAAACATTTGAAGAGATATGCGATATGAAACTTTCAGTCAGTATGGGAGAACGATTAAAAATTAACTATTAAAATGTTAATCGCGTTTGACGATTAAAATTAATTAGTCGTAATCAACTGTAGGATTAATGATAACATTTTTTTAATCGTACATCGCTGGCTGCGATTACGTTTAATTAATTTAAAACATTAAACGTTAATCCAATTAAAAATAAAATCTGATTAATTTGCCTAGTTTGTCCGAGTTTGAAACCACCAGTTATAGTAATTATTTTGTGTTTTACGCTTATAAAAAGCACATAATATAAAAAAATATAATTATTGTTATTAGTAATACATAAACTGGGAACTTTTACAAACCTAGTTTGTAAAACGTTTGTTGGTATATGTCTTAATGAAAATGCACACCAAATTGCTTAGATTGATGAGGAAACCCGACTTAGCCATACCGGATTAACTTGAATTGTGTGCACAGGGAAATTCCAGCATTACTTAATTAATCACCAAACCTACTTGATCAAATTAAGAGTTAATGATTAAAAATTCATTTTTTAATCGCGGTTACGATTAACTGTTTAGTCAGATTAAAATTAATAATGATTAACTGTAATCAGATTGAATTGAATCCAATTAACTAACTGATTACAACATCAATCGATTAATGCCAACATTGATTTCACATACATATCACTATACCAAGTTTCAGTTCTCTCCCACAAATACTTCCTGAGATATGTATGTAATATGAAAATTCCAATTTGTATGAAGAGGGGCCTTGAGTTATCGGACTTACTTTCAGTCTAAGACCATCCTTCCGAAATCCGTAGTAAGTGTACTAAATTTCGTTCTGAT
>NW_016171888.1:0-1221 GCF_001687245.7 Rhagoletis zephyria | reverse complement strand
CTGTGATTACAAAGGCGTGCTGATTCTTCTTCGGTAGTGGTTTTTTAGTGGATAGAGTCTTGACAGATTGAGTTGCCTCCAGCATGTTGAAAGTCTGGCAACGGCTTTCTAAGAATGTGGCGAGATCGGCCCATGTTGGCATCCGCAGTTGTGATGACTGAGAGGGTTTCCACTTGGCGGATACCTCCTATTCCCACCGTGTAAGCGTGGGTGCATCTAGCTTTTTCGACACTATGTACAACGAAATTCGATCACCTATTTGCTGGGCTGTGGCCAATGACTGCATTGCGCGAAGATTTACATTAACGATGTCGATGAAATTACGAAGAGCTGGTACTGTCGCTGACGATAGTGGTAGGATGTCACAAATCTGCAGCATGTGCGTTTGAAAAATGAGGCGGCTGTTGTTGAACCGAGCGACGATAAGTTCCAACGCAACCTTATAATTGACACTCGTCACCTCGAGTGACTGAATCAGCCGCGATGCCTTGTCTGTTAAGCACGAACGCAGATACTGGAATTTTTCAACATCGGACAGATCTTTGTTGTTGTGGACGAGAGTTGAAAAAACGTTGTAAAAGTCCAACCAATCACGCTGTTCTCCGCTGAAGCGCGTCAATTGAAGTTTTGGCAAGTTAATGCGGCCAGATTGTTTGCGCTCGTTGAAAATATGCGTGCTGCTGAACTGCTGCGGACTTTCCATGGCTTGTAGTGTGGCCATGCGGTCGGTGAGTGCTGCCTTTGCTTGGATATACGACTGTCCAAAGGCAGCCCGATGGTCTTCCTCTAGCTGCGACTCATCAAGCTTCTCCAGTTGAGTTTGCAGTTCTTCAAGTGCGTTGTAGTGGCGCTCCACTAAGGCCAATTTGACTTCCAGCTGGCGCAGTGGCTGAGGGCCGTCGATGCCAATGTGCCAAGATTGCAAACGTGCCAGCAAATTTGCACGCTGCTTAACTTTAACACGTACATTGCGAGCTGCTGCTTCAGCAACGGCGCTACTGGCAAGCGATGAACCGGCTTCCGATGAGTTGTCCGANCTGTCCGACGAGGTCATTTGGAGGTTACGTACCGTGTCCCGATGAAACATAAAGTTGATTATGGTGAATCTGAGCCTCATCCGGCTCGAAGGACCTTAGTGATTTGTAGAGCTTTTTCTACAAATTTTAATTTCCAAAACCCAGAAAACGAAAAACGCAGAAATGTTTCTTGGGTGGACTGTAT
>NW_016171887.1:0-13791 GCF_001687245.7 Rhagoletis zephyria | reverse complement strand
GCAGATCACAGAAAAACACAGCTTCACAGCTTGACGTTTGCGTAAAAAAGCAAATTTTCTAAAGAACTGAATTTGTAAGAAATACCAGGTTTTATGATATTTTCGGTGAGGCATTTTGTGTTCACAATTCACTCGAGCCTGCATTTTTCACTCAATTTGATCAATTTTTTTATTTTTAATTAAGGCTAATGAAATTTCCCAGAGACCAGTTAAGCCCGATTTTTGAATTGTTGTTTGTTTGTATTTAATTTTTTCGTGCAAAGTGCAGAAAAAGTAGCAAGTTTGAAGAAAATGGGTTGGATGTTTTCAACAGAAAATAAAAATTTCAAATCAATTTCCATTGATACCAAATAATTGATATCAAATAATTTCATTGCCACTTTTTAAAAATGTGGCAACAATCTTCAAACATTCTTAATGTTTAAACTAAAGTTTTTTCAACATTCTTTAGCTTAACACGCGTATTTTTATATTTCAAATAGTTTTTGTATATATTAATTGAATTCAACTTTTCAAACAGGTGGCAACCCTCTTCAAATGTAGTTTTAAGCTAAAAAATTCTTAAATAACCTTCTTCTCACAATGTGACAAACCAACTGAAGAAATAGGTTGAATTTGATTTTCTAAACATGTGGCCACCCTCCAAATATAGCTCAGAAATAAAACCTTGTTAAGTAATGTGAATTTAACTTTTTAAACGGATGGAAACCCTCTCTAAACACCTCAAAAATGTTGTTAGTGTTAAAACTAAAGATTTCTTAATATAATTTTTCTTCGCATATTTCAATATTTCATTGTGTATAAGTTAACTGAAGTCGATTTTTCAAACAAGTGGCAACCCTATACAATATATTTACGAACTATTACCTTCTTATATTTTTTTCGTCTGCGCCCATATGGTGATACATATTTCTATTACCTTATTCTCTTAATTCAAATTGAATTGAATTTTTTAAACAGCCTACAATAAAGTTAGGAAACAAAGCTTTTTAAAACCATTTCGATTGATACCCATTTTGTAAAAATTGGTTTAACTTTTTAAATACTCTGGCCTTAATTTTTTAAATGGTGGCAACTCTTTTCGAAAAAGTAAAACCTTATAGCATATCATTACTAGACACGAATAAGGGCGCGATCTCGAAAGTTTNACTCTGGCCTTAATTTTTTAAATGGTGGCAACTCTTTTCGAAAAAGTAAATCCTTATAGCATATCATTACTAGACACGAATAAGGGCGCGATCTCGAAAGTTGACTGCGAAAAAACCTTCAGCGAAGAAAGGCTCCTAAGCCTAGACGATGGCGTCCTTTTTCGCCTTGAAAACAATGGCGCACCTTTATTCGTGTCTAGTGACGATATCTACAGTCCGAGCCCTTTAGTTTCACACCTAACTTCATGTGATGGCATTGATTATTAAATAATTTGAGTTTAATTGTTGAAGAAGTGGCAACTCTTTTCTGAAAAGTAAAACCTTTCTGCACATCTACAGTCCAAGCCCTTTAATTTGACAGGTCATTTTTTAAAATCGAAAAGATCTAGATGAATGGATCTAAATTAAATTTACGAGTAGGAAGGGGGATATATTCAAAAGACTTATCATTGAATCTCTGTATTAAGCTGTCAGAGAACTGCCGTCTCTTTCAAGTAGAACTCGCGGCTATAAAAGAAGCTACACTTTGGTTTATCGACTTTTGGCCTAATCTGCTTTCAGTAATCATCTACTCCATTAGCTTTACAGCTATAAGGTCACTGGAATGCTGTAAAACTTCGTGAGAAATGGCGATAGAATGCAAATAAGCTCCTAGCAGGTTAGCTACTAAATATACTTACTACCCAGCTACTTCAACCTAATGTTGCAGATCGGTAACCTTCTCTGGTATCGACCTAACTATGTAATTAAATAACTGATTTATTTTCGTCCTCAATTGCCAACTGGGGTTTTAGTTGAACTCTTTTATGGTGTTACAGGCTTGCCTGCAAACACACATACATATGTACATGCATGCATACGAACATATGTATACTCGTCAATAAGTAGGTGGTTATGCCTGCTCTCACTCTGTCTCAATATAACAGTACCGCCTCTTTTGCTGTCATTATTTGAATTTGTATGGACCGCAACTAATTTTGCAAATAGATGGTTTTGAGCGTAACTTTAAAATACTTTTCAGATAATTTGTTAAAATAGTTAAGATTTACTTTTTTAGTGGTTTCGTTACAAGTTGTTATTAACAATTTCTTTTAATTTTTGCTGCTTAATTTGTGTTGTTTTATTTTTTAGGTTTGCTGGCTGGATGAAGCTGCTTTTTGGGCCAAAGTTGTTTGTGGAAATTTTAATTAGTTTTTGCTAATACTTATGTATATATACGAATATCAAAAGCGTTAAAGATTCAATAAACTGACGATTTTGATTCAAACAACTGATTGGATAGCTTTTTTAATGTTCCAAGGTTAGATTGGATTAGGGTGGGTTAAGTTGCGTACAAATGCAGCTGGCTTATTTGTGAACATGGCTAGTAGAACTTCCCAAATAAGAGTGTCAAGGTGTGCCATAGCATGGAGTCCATGGAGGTGGAAAGGGTGTCATTCTTAAAATCGTCTTGAGACAGTGTCGTAGATGATAACCAATCCACTACCTAAGGCTTTCGAGGCACCACTACCAACCAGCCAGGGGGATGATATTAATTAGCTTATGACCTTGTTGCAGGCTTGAGTCGATTGGGTCAGAGTTGTGCTATGCCTTGGATTGACGACTGGCTTCACTCTCGAAGAAATTTTTGCAAGTCCAGCCCGTTGGGCTAGGTCGGATGGGTTTTTAAGGCCTTGTTTTTCCGAGGCTGGATTTTGGGTGGTTCCTTTCTCATAGCATTATAGTATAGTAGTAGACCTGGGAATTTATTTGGGGAGGGGAGTCCTTACTGCCGTAGTAAAGCCATTCTACCTCCTGAGGTGACGCGGTTTCGGTTGGTTGCAAAGTGTCCAATAGACATGGTTGCATGTAACATCCTGAATTTGGGAGATTTTAGCGTCGGTGTGGTAATTTTTGAATAGAACGAGAGGACCCGCTCACACTATGCAGACCTTTAGGGATGTACACACATCACNCCCCCGCCCCCCCCCCAAACAAAAGCATAGTAGTGGTGAAATACATATTTTTTCTTTTATTTCACTAAACGACTCAAAAAGTATTGCCGGCATTTTTGTAAATCGCAGTACCTAAGTAATTTCTTGTAACTTTCTTATTTTCAATTTCACTCATTTTGCATTTATTATATCAATCGCGGCCGCCATACCGCGCTATCTGCTGTGAATTGGGTCACACAGCAGCACCTACCAGCCAGCTACAACCCAAAAGTCTCAAGAGTCTTCCAGCAGCATCAGCCATACAAACAGCTCAACTCTTATCCTCAGCAGACTGCATTTACAACAACATCAACCTGCAGCAAATTTGCTAACGCCACAAACGAGTATGTATTTTCGCAGCAGCGCTATGGGAGTTGTCAGCTTAGTTAGCGCTCCTTTGTACTTCAAGCACCTGGCTGTGCACTGTAGCGGTAAACTCTTGCCTTTGCACTTTATCTGCTTAGCTGTTCTTATTGTTGTTTTTTGTGTAGTTTGCTTATTGCCTTTGGTGCATCCGTAATCGATTTACTCTCACTCCATGCTCGTTTGTATGCATGGCGCATTGTGTCTGCGCTGCAATAAAATTGCAATTAATTTTTATTGACAAATATAACAAATTGCTATAACAACAAAAGGCATAAGGCGACAACGTTAAAAGCGCGTACGTATATATTTTAAGAGAATGTGTTAAATGTATTTTTGTATGTAGAAACTTTTTGCACTGTTTTGTGCTTTGGCGCCTCTAGTGTATTTTGCCTGCTTGGTGATTGGCCGATCGAGTTTGCGTCTTAAGTCTTTTGTTTGTGATGCTAAGTGAATTGCTTTGGCAATTGACTAAGCTTTTAATAGGGTCATAGGTAGATATTTAAGAACTTATGTATGTTAGAAGAAAGATTAACTTCTGCGAAGCAAAATTATTACACAAAAACGAAGATACTCGTGTACNATTTTTATTGACAAATATAACAAATTGCTATAACAACAAAAGGCATAAGGAGACAACGTTAAATGCGCGTACGTATATATTTTAAGAAAATGTGTTAAATGTATTTTTGTATGTAGAAACTTTTTGCACTGTTTTGTGCTTTGGCGCCTCTAGTGTATTTTGCCTGCTTGGTGATTGGCCGAACGAGTTTGCGTCTTAAGTCTTTTGTTTGTGATTCTAAGTGAATTGCTTTGGCAGTTGACTAAGCTTTTAATAGGGTCATAGGTAGATATTTAAAAACTTATGTATGTTAGAAGAAAGATTAACTTCTGCGAAGCAAAATTATTACACAAAAACGAAGATACTCGTGTATGTATAGTAAATGGGTGCCACTATTTTGTCGTATGTACATAAGTTTAACCATTAACATAGAAAGGAAGAAGTTTGCAATATATTTTCGAATATGTTTAGTTGTAATTTATTAACATGAGCTTTATTTTTGTTCTCGTTTTTTTAATAAATTGCTTGGGTTATTTTTTTAAATATTATTTGAAAAATTATCTTAGTCTTACATGGCAATTCTAGCTAAGATGTCGTTTGTAAGACTATTGAAAGACAAGAAAGTTCGAAAGTCTTTGTTTGTTCTGGCACGAAAATCTTACAAAAAAGCTCCGTTGGCAACTTTCCTAGTGCAAAGCTTTTTCGACAAAAATCATTTGAGCATGCTACAAATGAAGATGTACATATGTATATAATTTTGCTCGCGCTGCTCTAACAGTCGCAATGGCCGAGTGAGCAAGGCAGCGAATTTAATTTTCTTTTAGTTTTTAGATTTGATTGTTTAAAAATAAGTATGTACATACATTAAATGTAGGATACAAATTTTTATATGAGATTTCCTAAGCATCAACACCACCGTCGATGATTCTATAGTCGAATATATCACATATAAATTTTGGCCACGATTGGAGTCGGTTAAGGTGTGGCGCACAGCGGTCAACATTCAGATTACCTTATGAAGACGTCTAAACCGACTCCAATCGGGACCAAAATTATGTGCTACCTTCCACTTTGGTAGTATCGAGTTTAGGTATTAAATGAAAAAAAAAATATTTTTAATTTTGTGAGTCCCTATGGAGCATCTGGCCTTGGACCCCATTACATCACCCCTTAACCGACTTAAATCGGTACCAAAATTTATATGTGATATGTTCGACTATGGTAGTATCAATTTTAGGTATTAGGTGAAAAAAATTAGTTTTAATTTTTTGAGTCTCTATAGCAGAATCTGGACTTTGCCCCCTGTGCGACACTCCTTAACCACCTCCAATCGGGACCAATTTGTATGTGATACATATGACCGTGGCAATACCGATTGAAGGGGTGATGTGCATACATATTTTTTAAATTTCCTTTCATTTTTAGAATCCATTTTTATTTCCAATTTTTTATGTAATTAATTTAAAAAAATATATATTACTTTGTTTCATTAATTTGTAGAAAAGTTGCTTTCTTCAATTTCTTACTTTTATTGCTTTAATATAAAATATATATGTATACATATATGTATATAGGTATTTAATTTGATTCATTATTTAAAGACTTTTTTTCTTCGCGTTTTAGCTAAATTTTTTAATTAAGTTTCTTGTAATGTTTAGATTTAAGAGTTTCAAAAAGAACTACAATTGTATTAACAATTTAGGAACTTTTTTTTTAATTTTCTTTTAGTTTTCGAAAAGAACTATTTTTGTTTTTAATTTGATTTAATTTTCAGGAACTTATCTATTTCTCTTCTTCTCAATCTCAGTCCCAATTCTTATGTTTACCCTTATCTGTATCTTTATTTATAGCTTTATCTTTATTTTTATCTTTATATTTACTTGCATTCTTATCTTTACCCTTATTTTTATATTTTTATGCCTTTAGGTTTGCCATTATCTTTATAATTTTTATCTTTATATATTTTTTTCTTTCTTTATCTTTAGTTTTACCTTTTTAATTTGTCTTTATCCTTAACTTTATCTTCCTATTCATCGTTATTTACAACTTCATCTTTATAATCATTCTCATCTTCGTCAATATCTTCATATACAGCATCGGCTTCATCTATGTAATCATTTTCGTAATCACCTTCAGCTTCAGCTTCAGCTTCAGCTTCATGTTCATATTCATCCTCACTTTCAGTCTCACCATCATCTCGAAATTCATCTTAATTATTGATTCAGTAAAGCAATGAACAATCCCTTGTTACTCTGTAAAANATAGAAAGGAAGAAGTTTGCAATATATTTTCGAATATGTTTAGTTGTAATCTATAAACACGAGCTCTATTTTTGTTCTCGTTTTTTTAATAAATTGCTTAGGTTATTTTTTTAAATATTATTTGAAAAATTATCTTAGTCTTACATGGCACTTCTGGCTAAGATGTCTTTCGTAAGACTATTGAAAGACAAGACAGTTTAAAAGTCGTTGTTTGTTCTGGCACGAAAGTCTTAGAAAAAAGCTCCGTTGGCAACTTTCGTAGTGCAAAGCTTTTTCGACAAAAATCATTTGAGCATGCCCCAAATGGAGATGTACATATGTATATAATTTTACTCCCGCTGCTCTAACAGTCGCAATGGCCGAGTGAGCAAGGCACTTCCGTACCATTCGAGAGATCTAAAATTCGAGTCCTCGAGCAGCGAAATTAATTTTCTTTTAGTTTTTAGATTTGATTGTTTAAAAATATGTATGTACTTAAATGTAGGAAGCAAATTTTTATATCAGATTTCCTAAGCCTCAACACCTACGTCGATGCTTCTATAGTCGAAGATATCACATATAAATTTTGGCCACGATTGGAGTCGGTTAAGGCGTGGCACACAGCTTTCAACATTCAGATTACCTTATGAAGACGTCTAAAGCGACTCCAATCGGCACCAAAATTTGTATGTGCTACCTTCGAGTATGGTAGTATCGATTATGAGTATTAAATGAAAAAAAAAATATTTTTAATTTTGTGAGTCTCTATGGAGCATCTGGCTTTGGACCTCATTACATCACGCCTCAAACGAGTGAAATCGGGACCAAAATTTATATGTGATGTCTTCGACTATGGTAGTATCGATTTTAGGTATTAGATGAAAAAAAAAATTAATTTTAATTTTTTGAGTCTCTATAGCAGAATCTGGACTTTGCCCCCTGTGCGACAAACCTTAACCGCCTCCAATCGGGACCAAAATTTGTATGTGATATCTGTGACCGAGGCATTACCGATTGAAGGGGTGAGACTGAAAAAATCGCTCATATGATTTTTTAAGGACCACCCTAATGTACGTGTATATTTTTTAATTTCCTTTCATTTTTGGAATCCATTTTTATTTTCAATTTTTGATGTAATTAATTTAAAAAAAATATATATTTCTTTGTTTCATTTAATTTGTAGAAAATTTGTTTTCTTCAATTTTTATGTAAATTTTTTTAAATTAACTTATTTTAATTTCTATCTTTTATAGCATTAATATAAAATATAAATGTATACATATATGTATATATGTATTTAATTTCATTCAATATTTAAAAACCTTTTTTCTTCGCGTTTTAGTTAAATTTCTTAATTAAGTTTCTTGTAATTTTTAGATTTTTGAGTTTTAAAAAGAATTACAATTATATTAAAAATTTAGGAACTTCTTTTTTTTAATTTTCTTTTAGTTTTTGAAAATAGTTAATTTTTTTTAATTTGATTTAATTTTCAGGAGCTTATCTATTTTTCTTCTTCTGAATCTCAGTCCCAATTCTTATTTTTACCCTTATCTGTATCTTTATTTGCGTCTTTATCTTTATTTGTATCTATATATTTTCTTTCGTTCTTATCCTTACCCTTATTTTTATATTTTTATGCCTTTAGGTTTGCCATTATCTTTATATTTTTTGTATCTTTAGTTTTACCTTTTCATTTGTCTTTATCCCTAACTTTATCTTCCTATTTATCACTATTTACAACTTCATCTTTATAATCATTCTCATCTTCGTCAATATCTTCATATACAGCATCGTCTTCATCTATGTAATCATTTTCGTAATCAGCTTCAGCTTCAGCTTCATGTTCATATTCATCTTCACTTTCAGCCTCACCATCATCTCGAATTTCATTTTAATTATTGATTGAGTAAAGCAATGAATAATCCCTTGTTACTCTGTAAATCTTGATCACACGTTTATACATTTCTCTGCTGGGATATGAAATGTGCGCTTACAGCCATGCACGTACTGAACTGCTTTGCCTACGACATGACTTGTTTTCAGCGCCATCGTACGGATAACTTATTAATTGCAACTCTTTGAAGTAAGCCAAACATCAAGCAAATCTTCAACTGTGATAAAGCAGTGCAATTCGGCATTGGGGTAGTGAACTTGGCTAGATCTTCAAAAAAAATCGCATATTCAAAGATTATAGCTTTGCTGTTATTCTATTGTTTCACTTACAAGTCGAAAGATGTCGCTATACTTGAGTTGTGGAGTTTTCGGAGTGATAACTATAACAAATCATTAGAGTCCGACCGATTATCCGGCATCGGCTAGTATCGGCACAAAATTGAGCATCGGCATCGGCCTTTTTTCGCCGAATCTTTGGCGATTCTTTGGAATTTCTTTTCAAATGTTCAGGTGAAGCGACAGCCAACTTTAAAAACATTTGCAGACGACTCCCAAAAATTATTTTTATGGAGAACACTGCCAGCAAAAAAAATTACCAAAAATTAACGGTATTTTATAGCAGCTTGAAACTTGCACTTCATTATACTTGAATGAAATGGTCTACAAAACTGCATACCAAAATTCTGATTAAAAAGTTTGACATTTAGGTAAAAATAAGCAGAATTTTTCTAATTTTTGTACAAAGTGTGAAATCTGAATTTATATGGTGTTTGTTGTATACCAGCTAGACTTTTATAAAAAAAATAAATAAACATTAAATAAAAAAGNCGGCATCGGCTAGTATCGGCACAAAATTGAGCATCGGCATCGGCCTTTTTTCGCCGAATCTTTGGCGATTCTTTGGAATTTCTTTTCAAATGTTCAGGTGAAGCGACAGCCAACTTTAAAAACATTTGCAGACGACTCCCAAAAATTATTTTTATGGAGAACACTGCCAGCAAAAAAAATTACCAAAAATTAACGGTATTTTATAGCAGCTTGAAACTTGCACTTCATTATACTTGAATGAAATGGTCTACAAAACTGCATACCAAAATTCTGATTAAAAAGTTTGACATTTAGGTAAAAATAAGCAGAATTTTTCTAATTTTTGTACAAAGTGTGAAATCTGAATTTATATGGTGTTTGTTGTATACCAGCTAGACTTTTATAAAAAAAATAAATAAACATTAAATAAAAAAGACAAAATCGGTCAAAATATCGCAATTCTTTTATTTTGTGAAACACAATAGGGCTATTCGCGATCCGGTGCAAATGGCCTAGCATCATTGCATTGCAAATTTGTATTGCAAATTATTTGCAATACACAAACAAAATACACGCATTTGCATTTGTCATGGCTTGGCAAATTTGCAATACCGAAAATCCATAGCATAAAAATGCTATGCATTGCATTCATAAACAAAACCAAAGCTGATGCACAAAAATTGTTTTGCAAAAGCTTTGCCATGACAGTTAATTAAAGGTCGCTCACAATCCATGGCATATTTCTGCAATTGCATAAATTTGTCAGCTCTTATACACCGAATCGCGAATAGCCCTTATATGTATGTACATACGTACCTAGCATATAAGTTATTATGCATTGTGTGCAAGAGTGTATTTTAGTACAAACGAAATGAAACTTTATGTTCCTAAATGTTTTTTGCTTAGCACCATATAAAAAAGTGTTTTATGTAATGTACATAAATGTGATATATGTACATATATTTTTACACATACATATGTATGGAATGTTGCATAACGAGCCAATTAATTCAATTATTTCTTTTCTTTGGTTTTTTTAACTCCGTGAAATGTAGTGATTTTATGAATTAATACATTTATTTGTAATTTTTATGGAATTAGCATCGGCATCGGCATCGGCCGATTCTTTCCCCATAAGCCGATTAAACGGCATCGGCATCGGTACCTGTAAGAAAATTGGAATCGGTTGGACTCTACAAATCATCATACATAAGAGCAATAGGTGGAAACAAAGTCAAAACTCTGGTACACAGAGAAAATGATGCAGGTAAAATGCAAGGTTTTAAAAGAAATTGTAATATAAAATATATATATGATATAATTTTACTTTATACAAAATAAAAAATACAGTATTTGTACTTACGACTTTAAAACGAAACATTCGCCAAAAAAACGATCGTTTTAATATATTCACTTTTTTTTACTGAGGAGAACAAACGACATTAAAGAAATAGTGTCAAAAATGCGTATTTTAAAAACTAAAATGAAATATTTTAGAATATTGGCCCAACAAGTTTTGGTGCGACATAATTTTCAACAAGCAAGATAAAACTAGACATTTTTAAAATAAAAACGTCAGATAATCAACTCACCTTCAGAACAAATCATACATATGGATATTAGGGTATATCACTCTGCATACAAAAAAGTCGGTACGGTTTTTGCATCGGAAATATAAAACTAATTATATTTTAATGGCCTTATTCATAAAAATAAAGTAGCTTTAAAAAACGTTTATAAACTGAAAAATGTATGAAAACGTCACTTTATAAAGCTTTTTAAACCTACTTTATTTTTTATGAATAAGGCCATAAGACTTCTGCAGAAGTCCTGGCCTAAATAGTAGCCATCGCAAAGAGAACTATAAAAGTAACTGAGGAACGGTTAAGAGGGAAATCGCTAACACTAGCAGTCCACAAGACGGAATCCGTTATTATAAGTAGCCAAAAGAAGGAGGAAAAGGTGTAAATCAGATTAGAAGACACCATTATAGAGCCCAAGCCATATGTAAAATATTTCCGTGTCTTGATTGACCATCGCCTTTGCTTCCGGGACCATCTGGAATGAGCAAACCACAAAGCGGCGATGGCAACAGCAGCCTTTTCTAGATTAATCGCGAACCTATGATGACTACGGCAGCAGGCTAGACACGTCTTAGTGGGGGTGGTGAGGTCAATACTCCGTTACAGATCGACAGTCTGGCGTGACGCTTTCAAACGGGCATCCTACATACGAGGCATCAACGCTACATACCGCATATGCGCCCTTAGGGTATGGCCCAGGAGATATCCCAAATAAAAATAGCGCGGCCGGGTCAGCCTCACATATCGCGCACAACACTTTAAACCGCGGCGAAAGTACAAAGCGTAGAACAGTGGCAGACCCCTTGGAATATGTAGCACAACAGATGGACTTATCGCCTTTTTTTTGGAAAACAACAATAAAAATACTTGAAAATAAATCGTTAGTAGGCCAGAAAGTAAAAACAAAATATTGAAGATTTTTTTTTAAGGAGTAAATGAATTTTTTAGCTCTTTGCTCCAGCTCATTGTCAAGTATCGCACTCCTTTTATTTTAAACAAAGTTATACCTTTACATATGAGGTTAAGGGCCTATTGTAAGCTCCAACCTACCGAAAATGTGAGTTTCAGCATTAAGCCAGGATTTTGAGTGTAAATTCAATTCTAAGTTTGTTGTTTTTGACTCGCAAATTTCTCCAAACATTAAACAGTTTTATTAAAATTTCTCTAATTTCGCCGTGACCGCGTTGATTTCAAATAATTTTTTTTAAGGTATTACGCATTTTTTTCATACAAAAAATTTATCTAACATGTGTATATTTATGGAAGAAAATCTGTGAAAAATATTGCCAAAAATCTACTTAAAACTTAACAATTTTTTCTTAGAAATTCTTATTAAGAACTTGCAATTTAGATAATCTTTAAGAATTTTCACAATTTTTGCAAAAAGTTGTAAATTTGGATCTATTCGGTTTTTGTTAGAGTATGAGCTATACTTAAAAAATAAACAAAAATAAATAGCGAATATTGGTAAAATATCGCGTCCCCATTTATTTTTCCACCACTATACACGTGGATATTTGAATTTTATCTCAGAACCAAAGCCATTAACCGACTTCAAAAAAGGAGGGGATTATCAGTTCGTTAGAATATTTTTTATTTTTATTTTTTTTTGCCGCATAACCGATTCCGAGAATTTTTTTCATCGGAAAGGTGATACCTAAAGGGTGCTCCCATACTAATGCTTAGATCCGGTAAATGGTTCGTGAAGAAATTAATGATAATCTTAAATATTTATATGAGAATTGAAGTCGGTTTTGTTTTTTGCTTAAAAGTTACATGTTATATTTTAGATTTGTCATATTTTTCAATATTTGTATTCTTCAGCATAAAAAATTTAACCATTTGAACCGAACCGAACCGCGCTCCAGGAATACCCATGAACCGGTTCTTGGACCGGTATAAGCTTTTTCTAAGTGGTTCGAACCGCTGAACCGAACCGCACCGTTTGGTTTGCGGACCTTTTGAAAATTCTGAAAAGTTCCGTTGATTGTCGAGGGTGTTGCGCTGTTTCTTACATATAACGCATGAACAAAATATTTTGCCAAAAATCAGCAGTTAGTCGTAGCTACTTCAAACTTGCACTTATTGTACTGAAATTTAATGGACCGCAAAGTTGTTTATTTCTATTTTTTATATTTACTTGTTTATAAAAAAACGAGCGGAAAATTGTTTTTTTGAAAACTGAGACTGAAAAATTACGATAGATGGCTGAAATTTTGCCACGATTATTTTTTTGTGAAGGCCAACGAAATTTTCATATGGGAGCGACAGTCTAATGTATGTATATGTAAATAAAAAAAAACGACATTTTATTTCAAAAAATTTATTTATGACATTTTTCCGTGAACAACTCTGATGATGGCTTCTTGGCGGTGTATGATTAATTTTCTAGAGAAATTTCGGTGTGATTCTTTTTAGGCAATGAATTACTTTTACAAAACATCAAACAATTGGCGATGTCGCCATTCAGCCATTAGCATCAAATCAAAGAAGTTTTTCAAAAAAGAGGAAGGTTTGTACAAATATCCACCGCTGCAAAAACGTTTAAATGAAGCTAAAGGGTATACCTTTTTAAACGCCCACAAGAAAAATTAAACATTTTGTAGGTGTTTTGGGTTTGGCCCAAAATTTATTAAGTATTCTCCACAGAATATTTATTTTTATTGTAAAACAAGAAATTATATATTTCTTAACTAAATCTTAATAATATTTTTCATACTAAATACCTTAAATTTTTAGTTATTTAAGAGCTAAAAATTAAGACTAAAAGCAAAACAAACAAACCGGAAGACAATACTAAACCTAAAAATGTTGCCTATTGCATAAACTACGCCACAAACTAAGAATATTTAAGCTAAATGGAAGACAAATGATATAACCTAGAAGAATTAAGCTAATGTTAGATGAAACGTATTGCAATTTAAGTTACGTTGAAATCACAGTTTAATTACGAAATGAAAAATTCGCTTGCACTGTCATGTCGCGCAGCAGCAAATATGCGCACGCCAACTGCTGCCATGATGGCCTGCCAAGTTGTTGCCTGAAGAATGATGCAGCCACACTTCGACGTTAATTGCATAACGAAGCGCCAAGGTCAATAAACGCTGACGCGCGCATGCGCACATTCTCCGCAGCACGTGTTAACAGTTGAATTTTCCCCAATAAAGCTTTAAGTTGCTGTTGTTTTATATTTAACTGTTGCTTATTATAGTTACTTTTTTG
>NW_016171886.1:13086-13793 GCF_001687245.7 Rhagoletis zephyria | reverse complement strand
GAGACGCTCGGCTAAACACTTAGCAAAAATGTAAATCATATTTAAAAATTGGAAAGGATTCTAAATTTCTGAACGGCTTCCAAACTCATTTCTACCATCTTGACCCTAAAAATAAAATTANTGAACGGCTTCCAAACTCATTTCTACCATCTTGACCCTAAAAATGAAATTAGTTACAATTTAACTTTCAATTTTCAACGAGTAATGATGAAGTTCCCGAACTGCAGATCACTTCCGCAGCCAACCCACTTTGTGTGATTGCTAGTTGGTATCGACTATTTATTATTTAACAATGGTTAATCGACAACTGCTGCAAGAGTTATTGTTGCTGCTGTTTGTTTTCCTCGCATTAATTCGATTTAAGCATTGTTGGTTTTGTTGGCGTTGTACCACTTTTGTCCTACTATTTATAAGTTTTTATGTTATCGATGCATCATGATGGTGCTGTTGCTCCTATCTTTTTGCGATATTGCCAAACGCCACCGCTGTGTTTTCGCTCATTGCTTTCAATAATAAAGCAAGCTTGAGTAGGGTTGCCAGTTTTTTATGCGCGAAATCATACTAAAACAAGTAAGAGCAGCGCTGTCTTCGGCTATGCCGAAGGCTTCATACCTTTCATGAACATCTGCAAATTTTAGTTTGACAGATTACTGATTTTGAATACATCTGCATACATCGATAGAGGAGTTACATACTTATATAAAAAA
>NW_016171886.1:0-7583 GCF_001687245.7 Rhagoletis zephyria | reverse complement strand
GTTAAGGTGCTATCTTTTGTTGCGAGCTGTACATATAATTATAAAATTTAATTCCAAACATAAATTATGTAAATTCGCAGCTTTCATTTAAACAAACATAACTCTTTTGTACCAATTTTACTTGTAATGAATAAAAAAACCTCTACGTAACAAAATTAAAAAGAAAACTGTTGCAACTTGAACTCCACATAGCACGTTGCAGTTATCGTCGAAAAATAAAAAAACTATACAATCAAACTTCTAAATAAATGCGTGAGTTTTCGTTGGGCACAAGTTTTTGCTTCTTTGCTTTCAAACAACAACAAATTTGCACAAAATGAGCCCGCAATATACAAAGCAGATGCAATTGATTTATTTTTTTTTTATTAAGAATACGCCATTTTTACACAACAGAGAAAAAAACAGAAGAGGTCAGCGCAACACTTTATGGTCACAATTGCCGCATGCTCGAACAATCGTGTGATAAGTTTGGGGCAATTATTGTCACTATATTGCTTTTCGCCAACTTACGGCAATGAGAATTGTATAAAAAGAGGCAACCGTGTGACTGTACAGAATTTCATTGGGACAATTTTTTTATTGTGCTCCAATACAGCACAATAAAAATTGTTCCAGATTGGTCCATTTGCGGCAATCGTGGGATCTCAGCTTAAGAAAACAAAACATATTTGATGTAGAAAATTTAAGAATTTTATTTTCTTTGAAAAATATTTTTTGTTTGTCTATAAATTGACAGTTTTTACCATGATAAAAACATTACAAGGTAAATTCATTCTCTCATTTCGTCGGCCATGATTTTTTTCTGACGTTTGCCAACATTTTAAAATCATATAAAATTGAAAATAAAAAAATTAAATTGTTCACAATTGTTGTTGTTTGAGATTGAAAATGAGAATGTGTGTGTGAGTTTGAGTTTTGATTTTAAAATTATATTGTTGGCAGACGTCAGACTGCCTTTCAATGGTTTTACCTTGTTATGTTTTTATCATGGTTTTTACCGAGATAAAATCGTAAAGATGTGTGCGTACTTGCGTTTTCGAAGCAGTAACGTCTGTGGCATCAAAAACGGTGCGGATTCGTTGCGACAGAATCGCATAGGTGTGGCGATGCCTTTAAGTCTAAATTTATGCAACTGAAATTGTAAAATATGTGGTCTGTGTGTATGCATGGTATTCTGGGTTTAGGTACAACACACATTGTTCCTGAATTAGTTAAAAGTTCACTAAAACGTACGACGAAAATTGAAAATGCAACTTTGTTCGTTATCACCAGGGAACGGATTTTACGGAAATTGCCTTTTTTTCTGCTAAAGAGATAGAGTATATTCGATTAAGAACGTCCACGATTTAGCTTTCCCTGATTCCTTATATACACATTTGATGTTGCCTTTTTTGCCTTTTTTAAGATATTTGCCTTTTCTTACCTTTTACATTTAAAAAAGCGATTATAGCATTTAAATTTTTTTTTTAAGATTAAAAAATATGCACATGCCCTTGCGGCTTATAGAAGTGCAGGGACCTCTTGCCAAATTGGTGTTGGAAAAAGTCAAAGCCGTTTTCTCAGCTAACGTAGGCTTGGAGACAATAAGGGGTGTAGATAAAATTGTGAAGGGCGAGGAAAACGCCCTTATTCCTGACAATATGAACGTTCCAAACGTTACGTCGAGCGCACATTTTTAGGTTTTAGGTCCTAAAAATCCGTTCCCTGGTTATCACCTACGTAACCTAAATCCATTTTCACTAAAATCGTATCGGCTTATTTTTGCGAAATATTGACATTCAAGAATTGCAAAATTATAAAAATTTCAGATCAAACTTTTGTTCTCATATTTTTTTTTAATTCCTGGGATATAATTAAGATAACAGTTATAAGTAACTATCTGAACAGCCCTTGGCTCGTTACCACATAATTCTTTTCAGAAAAATCGTTAATACTGTATTTCTTGTTTTGATTTATTTTTAATAAATATTGTTAGCGTTTCAATACGTTCTGATTTAATAAGTAATTGTATAATACATTCCGGGACTGAAAGAGTGTGTAGGCAAGTTGAGTTTTATTTACAAATATATAATACACCATGTCGTATTACCGAAGTCATAAGGAAACCGAAAATAAGTATATGCAGCATGTGGAAGAAAAATACTGTTCGAAAAAAAGTATGTGGAATTTGTTAAACCTGCAATAAAATTAATAAAACAAAGTAAGTAAAGCTTTCGTTAAAATTACTAAAATCCAAATAGTGAAAGGAAAGCTCTAATGCAAGCTTAACTTATTATATTTTATTCATTTTGGTACAGTTTTAACAAAATTTTCTTGCTAAAAAATTATTTGTAACACTATTTTACTTTATTCTTTTGATTGTACATACATGTTAAATAAAAGCTTCTATAAAAAAATATTTTTTTTTTACATTATTTTATTTAACATTTGTTGTTACTTTCGAAAGTTGAGCACATCTTGTGTTTAAAGAACTTTTTATTAAACAAGTAATTTTTAAGCAAAAAACACATCCGACTTCAATTCTCCTATACAAATTTAAGAGTACCGTTAATTTTTTCATGATTCAATGATCAGATATAAACCAAATTACGGGACGACCCGCGAGGTGCCACTACATACTGTACATAAAACTTGCATAAATGTATTTTAAAAGCATATTATCTGAAGCGAATTTCAGTATTTTCTGGTGATATATCTATAGAAATATAAACCCCTCCCAAAATATATTCCTGGGTGCGCCCCTGAGATCAAAGCATTTTTCCGTCAATTGAACAAATTCGACTTTTTTCCCAACAGTATTTTTCTTAGTGCAGATACTTTTTTTCTGTTTTCTTCATGACTTAGGTAATACGACATGGTGTATTGTATATTTGTAAAAAAAACTCATCTTCCCTATACACACTTTCAGTCCCGGATTGTATTACACAATTACTTATTAAATCAGAACGTATTGAAACGCTAACAATATTTATTAAAAATAAATTAAAACAAGAAATACATTATTAACGATTTCTCTGCAAAAGAATTATGTGTTAAAGAGCCAAGGGCTGTTCAGATAGTTACTTATAACTGTTATCTTAATTATACCCAACGAATTAAAAAAAAATGAGAACAAAAATTTGTTGTGAAATATTTATAATTTTGCAATTCTTGAGCGTCAATATTTCGCCAAAAAGGCTGATACGATTTTGGTGAAATTGGATTTTGGTTACGTAGGTGATATCGAACAAAGTAGAATTTTCAATTTTTGTCGTACGTTTTAGTGAACTATTAACTAATTCAGGAACAGTATGAACATAGAACATCCAAAGGCGACAGGTAACAAGATCAACGAAAATAAGGCCAATTGACACTATTTCAAAACTGGTGCGAAATAAAGTCAATTGACATTATTACCTTTTCGAAAGCGAAATAAAATCAACAAACATATGGAAATAAAGAGATGAAAGTGGTTATTAGCAAATAATCCGCAGTGCTATTAATCAACACACAATCATGAACCACCATCAATTGATTTTATTAAAAAATTTAAAATTACGAATACATACATACATACATACAAAAAAGCTGTAGTACGAGAAATATTTGAAGAATGAATGTAGAAATGATTCAGAACTTGAAAAACATGTTTCGTTTCCACAAAAATGAAGCGAACACTATTAAATTTGAGAAACAGTGGATTGCCGCCATGTCCAAAAACCCCGGAGGAAAACTGAAAGAACTGTGTTTTTAAATTATCATATTTAGAGCGAAACGAACCTTTGTATAAGGACACTATTCAAGTCGCCGCCAACAATTAAAAGCAGCTGAGGAGAACGGTGTCACTATTTATTAGATGGCACATTCAAGTCAGTGTGCCAAAATGCGGGTATAAACCATTATTGATTATTAAATATCGGAACCGAGATCATGTAAGTTGATTGATTGGTTTCCGCACACTTTTGAAACACAAATTATATGCTTTTTTACTTCAAACAAGTTGTTTCCAAAACACAG
The DNA here is from genome assembly GCF_001687245.7 of Rhagoletis zephyria. Taxonomy (NCBI): domain Eukaryota; kingdom Metazoa; phylum Arthropoda; class Insecta; order Diptera; family Tephritidae; genus Rhagoletis; species Rhagoletis zephyria. The sequence goes on along the minus strand of NW_016171886.1, from coordinate 3,587 downwards.
CAAAAATTTTACAATAATTTATAAATATAAAAAAGTAAAATATCGATGGCTTATATTCAGGGTTTGAACTGCAAAATAGCATAAGCAACACTGTTTTGCTTTTTAAAGCAAGCAGCTCTCAATCATTTGCAATGCATTTGCAATTGCTTAGCTACGACTAACAACAAAAGCGAAAAACAAAAATTAAATCATTTGCTTCAGCTTAAAGAGCCGTTTGCTTTTGCTAACACAGCCAGCCGGAGCAATCAGTTTAGAAAAATTTGCTCTGGCTGCAAGCAGCAAGTTTGGGGCAGTGATGAAATTGATGGTACAATTGTACTTTTTTGGTACATTTTGAATCCAAAACAGTGATCGGACTTAAAAAAATGTCTGTGGTAGAATCTGAAAAAAAAAAATGTGGTAGATTTCAAAAAAATGTGGTAGATTTTAAAAAAATGTGGTAGATCTCAGGTTTTGGATCAAACTTTGTACCAATATTAAAACAAATTCTGCAAGGTCTCACCTAAATTGCAAACATTTTAATTAGAATCTAAAAAAAAATGTATTTAAGTATAATAAAGTGCAAGATTGAAATTGCTAAAAATTGCGTTGTGTTTTGGCAATTTTTTTTCCTTGACAGTGTAAAGCAGTTTCTTCCATATCAAGATATTTTCGAACAGATTTTGAAAGAATTCTGCAACATTGCGCATTGCTGCCGGCGTTTCTTTTTATCACATCGCGATGTAGCAAAGAAATTTGTCACGTTCCAGAAACCGCTACTTGGGATTTGCCGATTTTGACAATGCTCAAGTAAAGGTAAACAACGCTTCAGAAACTTTAGATGCACTGAAATTTGCTTATACTTTCACAAAAATCGCCTTTGTTAACATTTTCGCTATTAATTCTTTTTATAAATCATATATTTTGCAATTTAACACAATATAACCACGTTTCCTGTCGAAAAATTTAATATTGAGAAAATTTACTATTTCACGGTATATTTTATCCTCCCATTCTGCCTGTTGTTAGTGCTTAGTGTTGGACATTGTTTACTCTTAAAATTAAGAAAATTATGTCGAGCAAAAATAAAACTACTCAAAAACGCGAGTATGCGGTAGATTTCCGACCTTGTGTGGTAGATGTGGTAGATGCTCAAAAAAGTGGCAGATCTTCCACAATGTGGTAGAAGTCCGATCACTGATCCCAAGGGTAATTGGTTCTACATCGAAATTTTTGATACAATTTTGTCAAAATACAGCATTACGACAAATTATGTCAAATTGATTCTGAGTGAAACTTTTTCCTACTTTATACAAGTAAATGCGAAGTGTTTATTAAAAACGAAAGNCAATATTAAAACAAATTCTGCAAGGTCTCACCTAAATTGCAAACATTTTAATTAGAATCTAAAAAAAAATGTATTTAAGTATAATAAAGTGCAAGATTGAAATTGCTAAAAATTGCGTTGTGTTTTGGCAATTTTTTTTCCTTGACAGTGTAAAGCAGTTTCTTCCATATCAAGATATTTTCGAACAGATTTTGAAAGAATTCTGCAACATTGCGCATTGCTGCCGGCGTTTCTTTTTATCACATCGCGATGTAGCAAAGAAATTTGTCACGTTCCAGAAACCGCTACTTGGGATTTGCCGATTTTGACAATGCTCAAGTAAAGGTAAACAACGCTTCAGAAACTTTAGATGCACTGAAATTTGCTTATACTTTCACAAAAATCGCCTTTGTTAACATTTTCGCTATTAATTCTTTTTATAAATCATATATTTTGCAATTTAACACAATATAACCACGTTTCCTGTCGAAAAATTTAATATTGAGAAAATTTACTATTTCACGGTATATTTTATCCTCCCATTCTGCCTGTTGTTAGTGCTTAGTGTTGGACATTGTTTACTCTTAAAATTAAGAAAATTATGTCGAGCAAAAATAAAACTACTCAAAAACGCGAGTATGCGGTAGATTTCCGACCTTGTGTGGTAGATGTGGTAGATGCTCAAAAAAGTGGCAGATCTTCCACAATGTGGTAGAAGTCCGATCACTGATCCCAAGGGTAATTGGTTCTACATCGAAATTTTTGATACAATTTTGTCAAAATACAGCATTACGACAAATTATGTCAAATTGATTCTGAGTGAAACTTTTTCCTACTTTATACAAGTAAATGCGAAGTGTTTATTAAAAACGAAAGACTTTTTAAAATCATCAAACAGTTGCTGTTATAATAGTCCGGGAGCTAGGGACAGTTTTCAGTGACTTATTTTATCGTCGATAAAAGTATGATACGATTTTCAATATAATCACGTAAATCACGAAAAACAACCACTTACACCCAGTATGCGGGACAACGCCTTCCTAGAGCATTATCATTGTGTAATAAAAAAATTTAAAAACAACCCTATTTTATCGTCGCAGGGCTTTTGTGTGGTTATCAATTAACATTGGACGGTGTCAAAAATTTATCACTTACACTTATTTAGCGGGACAATGTAATGCTTACAGCACGCAAAAATGTCAAAATTTTTGCGAAAATCAACCTATGACATCGCACTTTAAATTTATCATAGACATAGAGTAACGCATTATACATGTAAAAATAATTAGGGTACTCACAGTTTACTTCTAAAGTTAAAAGGTGGCAACTTTAACAAGATAACACACTCGAACTGTGAGCAACCCTTATGTTTAAATAAAGTATTAAGTTGATCAACAATACCACGCATTGCTAGACCGTTTGCCTTTCACGCGTTTGTGTTTAGAGAGCATCAACAAACCACATACATATTTCTCTCTATTCTCTCTTCTCTTTTTTATACTCAGCTAGCACAGCGCAAAAATAAAAAAAAAATAACCTTTACATCGCATCCACGGGACAAACCTATTGTAAGTGATCGGCAAAGTCGCCACCGGACATAGGGACGAATCGAGAATATAGAACGAAACAAATTTTTACTCAATATGTATTTGACAGATTTCAATGGAAGTTGGTATTTAGGGGTTTCGCTATCGCTGATTTCGAAATATATATTAATTAAATCTTTCAAAATTCAATTGTCCCGCTAAATAAAAGTAAGTGATATATTTTTGGCATCGTCCAATGTTAATTGATAACCACACAAAAGCCCAATGACGATAAAATAAGGTTATTTTTTAAATTTTTATTACACAATGTGGACCCTCCTTACACCAAATGGTCCCACGGTGCGATGTAAGTGTTGTTGTTTATTAATCTACAGCAGTAAACTTACCTCCCCGATATGTTGTCTTTGACGATAAAATCGGCACATTTTTACTGTCACTAGCTCCCGGACTATAATATAAGCAACTGTCTCTTGGTAGAATTTTTGTGTTACTTGCACTTAATAAACATACTTGTATGATTTGTTGTTATTGATTTGTAATGGAAATTAAGGGTTTTCACGGCCTTTTTAAACTATGCATATGTACAAGTACATATAACGTTACACAGTGGCGTAGCCACGATTTGGCTTTGGGGGGGAGAAAAAAAATTTCCATCGATATCTTAAATTTGTGACACACAATGGCCAGAGGCGTCGCCTGAGTGCATTCTTTCATATATTTATGTATGTGCCAGT
>NW_016171885.1:0-13793 GCF_001687245.7 Rhagoletis zephyria | reverse complement strand
GTCGGGAGACTTTGTTGCGCTGTTGTGCAAAAGTTACAGAAAGAAGGCCTCCCACAAGCGAAAGCAATGAAAGAAACAAATAACAAGCACATTTTCTTAATAGAAAACATACACTGTATAATGGTTCTCGAGAGCTACATAGTTACACTTAGACCTATTTGCCATGCGATGTTCTGTTATGCATATGTAGTGCAAGATTTTTTAAAGCAAAGAAATTCATGCTAAGCTAATAAAGTTCATAAAAAAGGTTGGGTCCATATTCCTAATGAACTAAAACCGAGAGAGGACATTGTGATTGGGGAGAAGTGATTATCCTACGATAACACCAGAAGAGAAAATACTATACTTGAAATAGCCAGCAATGTTTTCAGCCTTGCCATATTCTCGGCTTAGTTATCAGCGATGAACAGTATTGTGATTAATACGTTTTTCACTTTGTTCTGTTGCATCGATGATTCGGAACTCGACATATGTACTTAAACTCCCACTCTGTACTGTAAGACAATAAAGAGCGTGTCAATATTTCCAACTTTTACACGCAAATCGATGTCAAATTGAGAAAGAGAAATTTTATTTCGATGTGTGAATAGCCAGAAAGATCTTTCTGTCACATTTCGAAGTAAGTTTCAGAAATTGAGAGAGCCCAAATCGGTTTCGGAAATATATTTCAACTTGCTCGTGCTGCACCAGCAATCTGCAATTCGCCTTTCGGAAATAAAAAACCTCTTTCGAAAGACACTTTACAAATAAAGTGTGACTGAACATGCAACTGATTTCTGAAATTTCTGATGGCCTTTTCGAAATATATTGCATTGCCACGTCTAACACGCTCTTAATTCTGATCGTCGCGAAAAAATTTGCACGAATTATCCGAAAAAATTAACCATCACTCAAAAACTGAGAGCGCTAGGTGATAGTTTTCTTGGAGAGAAGTTTGCAAATTTTAGCTATAGGAATCAGGGATAAAAAGGTAGGTACAATTGTACCTTTTTCCGACGTTTGCTGACCTAAAGGTACATTAGGTACAATCACTAAATTTTAGGTACAATCATCTTTTGATCAGATGAATTTTTATTCTATTTTTTTTTTTCTTTTTCCTTTACTGTGATAATATATTTATATATATATACTATTTTTCTGGTGCCTCAGGGGAGGTCCCATACTAATTTGGTTTAGATCCAATCACTGGATCATGAAGAAATCCACGGTACTTCTAAATTTTCATATGAGAATTGAAGTCGATTGTGTTTTTTGCTTAAAAATTACTTGTTATTGTAACAATTGGAATTTATATTGCATAAAGTTTACTATGAACTTACTGAAGAGTTAAAATACAAATTTGTCAGTTACCTTAATTGCATGCAAATTTTAAAATGCAACTTCGTCTTTACACCGTAAAAATCGTAATTTCTTCATTATTTACCAACTTCAAAAAAAGGAGGAGGTTATCTGTTCATCGGAATATTTTTTTATGTATATACGTAACCGCATAACCGATTTCGATAATTCGTTTTTAAAGGAAAGGTGGTATCTCAGAGGTGGTCCCATCCTAATTTGGTTTAATTCCGATTAGTGGATCTTGCAGAAATGAACGGTAATCTTAAAGTTTTACCTGAGAATTGAAGTCGGTTTTGTTTATTGTTAAAAAATTACATGTTTATTTAAACAATAGTATGCGAGTGTCTTCTGCAAATCGATAAATTGTTGCAGCGATGATTTAATTTTTTGTTTTTTCTACAAAACCTCTGTGAATGCTATGCATATCTAAACCTAAATTCAAGTACAAACTAAGAGAACATATTAAAAGATATAATTATTTTACCTTTCTTTTTAAGTAAATGACTGTTTATCAGACTAACAAAAGTAATCTGAAAATGACTTTCACAGTTGATAAAACTCCTCCTTAGCCCGTAGAACAGTTCATTTTAAATTGCGCACAAACACTATATTCAAATTGCTATATACGCATATTTATTACCAAACAAATAAATTAATTAATTTAAAACACAAATATACATTTTTTAACCTACATTAGCTCGCTAAAATATAAAAACCAAGCGTGGTCCGCATAAGCCACATACATTTTTACCACGAACACAGTATACATATGTACATAGGCGCACACCGACTAACCCACCGACCACTGCAGCGACAGCCAATGCGCGTGTGCTAGATAAATCTAAAGGCCCGTCCACATACAACTTTGGCGTTGCGTTGGCGCTGGCGTCGCTTTGACAGCGGCGCGCGTAACGCCCGTGCTTGCTACAATGAACGCTTAGCACAGAATACTTTGGTCACTAAATTAACATACTAGCGGCTGATAAATCAAAATTTTTACATCAATAATTGCATTAAAAACTATATTTCTTGCCCGCATTTGATTAAAAATTAAAATTAAATCACATAATTTTGATTATTTAGAACAGCTGACGAACGACGCGCGCGAAAAGTTGAGAGTTGGCCATCTTTCTGCGTTGTGTTGGCGTTGGCGTTGCCCAACTTTGGTTATATGGAGACTTTCATATAAATACATGTATTCATAGTCAGCTGTCGAAGCGACGCCAACGCCAACGCAACGCCAAAGTTGTATGTAAACGGGCCTTAAAAGCGCCATTAACCGCAGGCCATCGGACGACACTGGCAGAATAGCTTTTTTTCTTTTGAATGAGCGCTGCAAGCTGGGATCGATGAAGGCCGTTATTAAGGGCAAGTAGCTGCAAACAAACATAGTCCTTTTTATAGTAGCAGATTATTTTGTAAATGTATACATTTGTTTGTAGTTTTTATGTGTATTAATTTTGACAGCTTTTATTCGAATACGTACATACATATGTATGTATATCCATGCGTGTACAAAAATACACGTTTAATCGATTAATTCGTATAACACGTAAATAACTAACAACAAAATATGCTTGTAAGTGGACGGTAGGCTGACAAGTGAAAAAATAATGGCATAATGGATATCGGACAGCAAGTATTGGTAAATGAACGAATTCAATGAAAGGCATGGCATAGCATAATAGTAATGGTGGCGCAAAAATCACAAAAAATAACTTGAAACAAAATACTGTAGGGGAAAATGTTTAACGATAAATGTCAACTTTGCTGAAAAGTNTTGGCGCAAAAATTACAAAAAATAACTTGAAAAAAAATACTGTAGGGGAAAATGTTGAACGACAAATGTCAACTTTGCTGAAAAGTTGAAAGTTCCAGTTCGGCGATAAAAGCATTACTAATAGGTTGCAAATGAACGATAGCTAAAATTAGAACGACAGGTGACAGAGAAAAGCAGAATCCATTTGTAGATGGACATTCGAAAAATTACAACAAAAAATAGGACAGGACAACGAACTAAAAATAATAATAAATTAAAACGTATTTGCTNGTGGCGCAAAAATCACAAAAAATAACTTGAAACAAAATACTGTAGGGGAAAATGTTTAACGATAAATGTCAACTTTGCTGAAAAGTTCCAGTTCGGCGATAAAAGCATTACTAATAGGTTGCAAGTGAACGATAGCTAAAATTAGAGCGACAGGTGACAGGGAAAAGCAGAATCCATTTGCAGATGGACATTCGAAAAATTACAACAAAAAGTAGGACAGGACAACGAACTAAAAATAATAATAAATTAAAACGTATTTGCTACCTAAACCCATACTTACATATATAGAACGTATACATTTTTGAAGGACACCTTTGCAGAGGAATATTATTGGATGACATGGAAATCATCGGTAGCACAAGCCGCGAAATCTGTTCTGCCTTTTCCCAAGTTCGATAAGGAATCAAAGCGGTTGGGTCTGGTAATCAACGAGGTCAAGACGAAGTAACTCCTGTCATTAAACAAACAGTCAGCACATTGGCACCTTGGCACCAACGTCACTGTTGACAGTTATAATTTCGAGTAGAGAGACAATAATGGCAACAACGAAATACAACACAAGATCACTCTTGCCAACAGGGCCTACTTTGGACTGAGTAGGCAATTCAGAAGTAGAATCCTCTCTGGACGTATGAAGAACGTACTCTAGAAGTCACTCATCATGCCTGACGAAGGTAGTCACGCTCATCGGCTAGAACAGCCGCTTCAGCAGGGAAGTTTGGACGGGGGTCCATAACGCATCCTGCCAGTACGAAGCGAGCTGCAGCAGCAGTAACAACCCTGCGGAACTTACGTTCACCAAGGTGGACGTCGGTTGGTGTGGGGAGCGCAGCGAAGGTGCTCTCCGTAAATTCCGGGAAGCCTTTCCAATCAGCTTTAGAGAAGTTGATATAGGTCCGGCGTTCCGCGGAAGCAAAGTCGGTTGGTTTATCGATCGAGATGACTATGGGCAGATGGTCTGATGCCAAAGTCAGCATAGGTCGCCATGATACGCTGTTTATCAGACCAGCACTGATTATTGTTGTCTGGCGAGCTGCAGCAGCTGCCCATAATCCTGGTGGGTGCGTCGTCGTTCATTGTACAGAATGTCGAATCGTCTATCTGCCCAGCCAAGTCTGGTCCCTACGATCGTTTGACAGGCTTGAATGCCAAATATCGTGGTGCGCATTAAAGTCACCTATATCAGGGTGATATCCTGCCGAGCAGCAAGTGACAGGGGGTATGTAAACTGTACATATTTCGAGCTCAACATCGCCTGACCGGATAGCAATACCTGACATGGTATCACTGCGGTCGATGTCTGCTTCAATAAGACGGTGCGTGTTGAATTTCTGTGCAACTTCGTCTCTTGAGCCGCAGCTATCAATATACCATGCCTTCCCATGAGGACGGTTATCTCCTCGATCTTTCTCTGAAGTCCGTTACAGTTAAATTGAATGAGCTTCATGTAGTTCGGGAGACGTGTTGTTATGCGGGGTGTGGGGTATGTGTATGGCCTTGCCGCCATTACTGATGTCACGTTACGGAATATTCTGTTCTGACATACCGTGCAGATTGTAGGAGGAACCAGGAGTTGTTGGCGGCGGCGTGTGGGTGGTGGTGCGGTTGTGTCAGTTGTGTGGTCTGTCGTGGTTGTGGTGTGGTCTATCGCGTTGTTGTGTTTTGGGGCTGTGGTGTTTGTGTTGCGCTGCTTTAGCAGTGAAGACTGCTCTGTTTGAGCAGCAGGGGACCACAAATGATGTGGTCCCCTGCCGATGGATCCGTAGCCCTGAGAAGACTCTGAGGTGACTCCACCCGTCGCAAGCATTGCACTTGACTGAAGTGGAGTTGTAGTGTAGTCGTCTCTGGCATACACAGCAAATGTAGGTTTCTGGCCCTGGGTTTGACTCGATATCAGCCATTAGCAGAAGAATGCGTAGCAAATGTAGTCCTATGGAAGAACAACTTCGGAGATACTTCGCCGACCTAAAAGGGGTTAGATCGCCGAAACAACCGCCCTTGGTCGGGTAAAACCCGAGTCATTCCGGTGCGTAGAACCGGCTGTTGTAGCGATCTGTTATTTCTCAGCTTGATAAGGTTGGCCACATCCCTTAATTGTGGCAATATCATAATACTATGAATATGAAGCATAAGATGGAATATTGTCGACAATTGTGCTGACAATTGTCACTCTGACAAACTTGTCGCGACAATGGCAACAAAACCAAATATCTCCGTCGGAAAGCTTTCATAGGGGAGTTTTGTAAACTTATTTATATGGTAATTGCGCGCATTTCACGACTTTTCACTAATTTGAATATTTCTTAAAACTAAAATATAGCAAGTGCAATTATTACATATAATTTACATATAAATTCCATACGACTGGCGACAATTTTGTCAAAGATAATTTTAAACCCCGGCAATGACAATTTGTCACTTTTTCAATTGAATTTCTCATGGAATTTAAGAGGCGGTGACAATTGTTTTTATAAAACAAAACACACACCAAACTGTTGAGGTGGCACTCAAGAAAACATGGACAAAACAAAATTATCACTGTCGCTTTATGAAAACGGCCTCTGGTCAAAGCAACATCGCAAACAGAAATTTAGAAAAAAGGGGTTTTCTTAACAGAAAAACAACTTCTCATAAAAATACAATAGCCATTCGGAGTCGGCGTAAAACTGTAGGTCCCTTTGTGTGACAACATCAAAGCACACGTCATAAATCGGAGGAGAAGCTCGGCCAAACACTAACATATGTGTAAGCGCCAATGTATTATTTCACTGTACGGCAAAATCAACTTTTTTTCTGTGTATTGGACCAAACCATTTTTTTAAGAGATTGAGTCATAGGTAAAACAGCGATTTCTCCGTTTTTCGAAGTTAGCCTCCGAAATCGAGATATGGGCCTTTGAAGTTCGAAATAGGACCTTTGGTAAAAAATTATATTTAATTATTGCATGTAAATAACTAAAAACCTGAACATACATATAGACGTAGCCCTCCTTTTGCTCTTATTTAAATGGTATATAACTTTTTCTCCAAAAGTGGGATCAAAATTCAGGTCTTCGAAAATTTAAATTCTTTATATTGCAAACAATTTTGAACTGATTTTAAAAAAATTTATATCGTTGTAAAGGTGATTAAACCCCCTTTCTTCTTTCTATTAAATATCTTTTTTTATAAAGAAAAATTGTAAATAAAATACTCACAGTTTTTTTTTTTTAATTAGTATCGTTGTAAACACAATTAAATCACCTTTCTTCTGATATGTACATTTGTATACTTCGTATATAAAAATTTGAGAAAAAAACACATTTAATGAAAAAAATACGTTTTTTTTATAAAAAAAATTTAAACAAAAAAATTACTAACCGATTCTTAAAAGGTTGTCATCCTTGTAAAGGCGATTAAGCCCCCTTTCTTTTGATATACATACATATTTGTATACTTCGCATATAAAAATTTAGAAAAAAAAAACACATTTAAAAGAAAAATTACCTTTTTTTATAACAAAAGTATTTTAGTCAAAAAAAAAATACCAATCGATTTTTAAAAAATTTATATCGCTGTAAAGGCGACTAAACCTCTTTCTGCTGACATGCATATTTGTATACTTCGTTTATAAAAATTTGAGAAAACCACATTTAACAGAAAAAATAAATTTTTTTATAAAAAAATATTTTAAACAAAAAAATTACCAACCGATTTTTAAAAAAATGGTACCGTTGTAACCTCCTTTCTTCTGATATGCATATTTGTATACTTCGTATATAGAATTTTGAGAAAAATACTTAAAAAGAAAAAATACTAATTTTTATTATAAAATATATTTTAAACAAAACAATTACTAATTAGTAATACAATTGAATACTTTATTTAAATAAAACAGAAAATTACCTTTAAGTTTTATTTATCTGTAGCCAGTTATGTAAAAAATCAAAAACCATGGTGTTTTTTATATTTTTATATGCCTTAGACTTCTGTTACATATACTGTTGCTTTATTTTTAAGAGGGCTGTGGGTGAACAAGAACGAACTAATGCTTATTACACTGATAATTATTTGTTTTATTTAAATACGACATTCAATTGTATTATTAATTAATAATTTTTCATTAATTTCTTTTTATAAGAAAAAATTGGTGTTTTTCCTTTTAAGTGTCTTTTCTCAATTTTTTTCATAATCGCCTTAACAACGATGCCAACTTTTTAAAAATCGGTTAGTAATTTTTTTGTTTAAAATATTTTTTGATAAAAAAAGTTATTTTTTCCTTAAGTGTTTTTTCTCAAATTTTTATTAACGAAGTATACAAATATAAGAAGAAAGGGGGTTTGATCGCCTTTACAACGATACCAATTTTTTAAAAATCGGTTAGTAATTTGTTTGTTTAAAATAATTTTTTTTATACAAAAAAGGTATTTTTTCATTTAAATTTTTTTTTCTCAAATTTTTATATACGAAGTATATAAATATGCATATCAAAAGAAAGGGGATTAAATCACCTTTACAGCAATACGAATTTTTTAAAAATCAGTTCAAAATTTTCTGAAATTTAGCACCTATAATATAAGCTTTCACAAAAAAATGTATATACCATATAAATAAGAGTAAAAGGCGGACCACGTCTGTAGTTTTACTTTTTTTGCTTTTTACATGCAATAATTCAAAATAATTTTTTACCAAAGGTCCAATTTCGAACTTCGAAGGCCCATATCTCTATTTCGGAGACTAACTTCGAAAAACGGAGAAATTACTTTTTTTACTTATGACTCAATCTCTTTAAAAAAAAGTTGGTTTGGTCCAATACCCAGCCGAGTGTGTAAAGTAGTTTTGTATGGAGAATTTCGTTACTTAAACTCTCATCCGTGCTAGTTTAATGCTTTCGTCCCTAGTGAATTGTTTCTTGTAATGTGGTCTTAGGTGTTGACGGTTATGTGATTTCAAAAAACTGGTGGAGGCTCCCCATAAAGCCATTATTTAATTACTTATATTTAAAAATTTTAATTTTCCGTACAGAGGTTAACATCGCAGCAAAAAATGTGATGTCGCTAACCAAAATCGATAATACATCAATTTACGCTCACCACTTCGCTTAATTACAGTAAGTGGATATTTATTTTGATGGTTTCGAAGGAAATGAGAAAACAAGAAAAGCAAAGCACTTATTGCTATTGCTGTTAATACAAACATACATATGTGCATACATACATACACATCTATGTATCAACTCGAGCATTATTGGTATTGCAACAGCGATTCCAAACATATATCAATGTTCCATTCATTTGTTAGTGAATCAAAAATTGATGGCAATTTTTGGTACAAGACAACATGGGAGATAAAATTAAATTAAGAAAAAATTACTTTTCCAGTGTGACCAGGCATATACATACTCAAGTGCAATAATATATATTTATGTCAAAGGTGGGCGCTCGGTGATGGCATATTCCTCCACTGACATTTTAATGGCAATTTTATGTTCACAACGTTAACGCGAAAAGTAAGAAAATCGTAAAATATTCTTCCAAAATCGACAAGTATCAAAAAAATGTAGCGGAATGCATAGAAAATTACAAAGTTTTGCAATTTTTTATTTAAAATTTTACTGCAATGAGAATTTTAAAATGCACTCTCGCCAACAGACCAACCGTAGCTAAATTTTTTTTAAGGCGGTTTGCATTTATGCGCCGACGTGTCAAGTTAAATGAATGATTCAAAAGCAATGGCTAATGATGATGCATGGCAATTGTTTTGTTGCTGCTGCCCCTTGCTGTCGCGCTTCTGGTCTTGCAGGAGACATTAATTACAATTGACGATCTTAATGGAGGCGTCAAAATGAATAAAAGACGAAATAAAAATAATGAAAAAAAAATCCAAAACAAACCTTCAAATGGCGATGAAATGGGCATAAAAATTACAAAATGTAATGATAAAAACGTGAGGCAATCAAAATAATAATAATATTTTGCGTTTGTGAAAGCACTTTACCGACAAGCACTCAGTCGTCAAATTTTCACATCAGCACAAATTAAATATTCCCCACGATTGCACTGCGGCAATTACAGTGCTAAAAGTGCGCGCTATAGAATGACCTCACACATTATAGTTGCGTCAGTATGGCATAAAAAATAGCACAAAAAATCAAAGATTAGAGGTTAAAATGGTAAATTAAATGCGAAAATTTAAATATGATAGATATCAATAAAAACTACTTAAAACTTTTAACTGCTTAGAGAATTGTAGAAATATGTAAAAATTCACCTAGTGCACCATGAGTCATGAATTATTGTTGCCACCAACGTTTACAGTAAACATATTTTATCTTCACAACGCTAACTCCTAAGTTAAGTGTGAAAAGCAGGAAGCTTACTTAAATGTTTATATGGATTAAGATTTTAATTTAAGTACACTTTAGAATAATAATTTTTAACCAGATAACCTGATAACCAGGCAAGTGCGAACAACCACACTGTACATTTAATCAGATAACCAGGCAAATGTACAATGTGGTTGTTCACACTTGCTTGGTTATCTGGCAAAAATTATTATTCCTTAGTGTATTTTATTGTTGTAAACTGAATAAAAATTATAACCCATAACCAGATAACCTGATAACCAGGCAAGTGTGAACAACTACACTGTACATTTGCCTGGTTACCAGGTTATCTGGTTAAATTTTTAATTGTCGTTCTACAAAAATGCTTAGCCAGGTTAGTATCAGCACTGTGACGAAATTTTTTCAGTCTTTTATTATTTAAAAATGTAAATTGTTTTCACATAATATGACTGAAATACTACAAATGTATATTTTTCACATAATATAACACCAAGTACATTTTGCCAGCACTTTTACAAACTTAAATTTCCAATACGATCCATATGTACGAAGCGACAAAGATCAATTTACTTCCAAATGGTTACGATTTTAAAATTATTCTCGAAATTAAACACTCAATTAAAATTAAATTTTGGTTACAAAAGGCACACTGTATTTTCTCTTTATAACATTTTTAAAACATTTTTTCTTTCTTTATAACATTTTTTAAAAACTATTTTTATTTTTACAAAAGAACACTACATACTCATTTAAGTTTTTTATATACAATTTAATATTTATATATATTATTTTCGGAATTCGGAGCGCATTGTTTATTGGGACGCCAAGATTATCCAGTATGTTTGTGCAAGTGGGTTCTGGGGTGATATTTTCAATACGTGGCAAAGTGTAAGGAATATTTTTTATAGGGCCTTTGAGAATTAAGGTAACGGTATGTAAATGTCGCTTGGGTAAAAGATTGTCGTATGTTGATTTCGGCAGGTTGTCGGAAATCGTGATTGAAGTTTGTAATGCAATTTCTCAAAAACCCGAAGTAGATATTCTCCAAAGTCTCTGAAAATGTTACTAGTTAACAAAATTCTTATATTATTTCATTTTTAATGCTTATTGTTAATTAGTTTTGAATTTATGAAAGATTTTCTTTAGTAAAATTTTGTCGTAAGCGTCATTTGTCCACAATTTGGCAGCCACTTTGTATGAAATACGACAAAATGTGATCAAAATTTCTACTAAATTAACGACACTTTTTACTCAATATCTCGGAACTAAAGGAGATATATGCAAAAATGGAGAACGTCATTTTTAAGATATTGATTAGTTTAATATGGCCGCATCACTAACTAAATTTTTACAAAATTATCGAAAAAATTTTAGTCAATATCTCGGAAACTAAAGGAGATATCTGAAAACTGATAACACCAATCGAAGGACGTTATTTCAAAATATATAACTGCATCTAGACCAAAAAATTGTCAAAATTGCGCTTACGACAATCTTTTACCCAGGCGACGATTTGTACAGGAGAGTCGTCCGACACATTTAAATTTTTTCCTTCCGTGACCACTTCCAAGAAGTGTTGCCGTTGAGAATTTTCAGAAAGTCGCAAAAAGGGCTAATTGTCGAAAAAAAGGGTCACCATATTATTTTTGCTTTTCTTTACTAGTAAAAGAATAGATCTGTTGACTTTAAAAAGAAAATGGCGGGACAAGCTTTGCATAAAACAGGGATGCAAGCATACACATAATTCTAATTGCTGCAAGAAGAAGAGTTGTATTTCCTTTAAAAGTTTTAAGTAATGCATTTTTTAGTACTTACAGGAGGAAATATTTTTTAATAGCATGGTTCTGTTAACATTTCCTAAAAACATCTCTGAAAAGGGGCCAAAGTCGCACATAATTTTGGAAAGGAAAATCAAAATTTTAAAAAAGTCGGGTCAAAGGGTATTGGCGCTTTAAAAGGGTCAAATTGCTCCTTTAGTCGCACAACGGAAACACTGCTTCCAAGCTTTGAAGAAATAATCCTGGAAGATATGTACATATGTAGCACTAAAACTACTTGTAAGCCACGAAAAATGGAATTTTTCCCAAAAATCGTATTGATTGGAATGCGATTAAATCACCAAATATTATTTATTCAGATGACCAATGTATTGTATGTATGTATGTAGCATTTCCATCCGAAGATCTTATACCGTATTACGTTGGATACAGAAGAAAACAAGATTTTTCATAATTCATTCATTCTTTTATACCCTGAGTTAATTGGAGCCAAAATTACATATCGTCGTTTAAAGTACAAAACCGCGTATCAACAAAAAGCAAAACTGCGTATGTGAATTATGTAAATTATTTTCTAGAGAATAAAAACACTCATATTTTAAAATTGTTCTCTTTTTTATAAAGCAGTCGCATTTCTGGCTAGTATATTTCTGGACGAATGGCTAAGGATACAGCCAAGAGCTTGGGTGAGCAAATAAAATTTTTGGCAGCAAATGTCAGTTACGCAGTTTCGCAGAATGGCGATACGCGGTTTTGTACTTTAAATGACGATATGCATGTGCTTTGCATGTACATATATTCTGTATATATGTATTTCACTTAATTTACATATAACAAAANCATAAAAAATCTTTAGTATTGGCCGACGCACTTAAGGCTTGATACCTGCTTGCTATCTACAAATATTCCAATGCGTGCGATCGGCGAAGGTTTCCTCTATGGCACATAACTAAAAAAAAAAGGCGGCAGAAACCATCTTAAAATCAGGTGAGCAGTCAGCAGTTAAGTGTATTTGGAAAACGTCTGATTCTGATATAGCAATATTTCCCACATCGTTTTTTAATATTCCATGATTTTTGTGATTGTCACAAGACATTATTAGATTGGTTGAACAACACTCTGCAAAAATTAAAATTTTCCGAGCAGCATGATCAAGGTAAAATTAATTTGGAAATGGATATGCTATCTTTCAGTGACAATTACTTTTAGAATGTTTACACCGAAAAGTGACTTTTTACTGAAGGTGTATTTAAATATATCCTACCAAAATCTGTGATAAACGCAGTTTAGAAAAGTGTTGGTTAGGGCCTTTGTGAATTAAGGTAACGATATGTAGGTACCTACTTCCATGGCAATTTTAATCGCACTTTTCACTGATGCCTGAAAATAAAAATCGAATGCAGTCAAATGAAACATGTTTCAGTTACAAAATACATATACTCGACAAAAAGCATGTCAGGGTCAGATCATCGATCCTCTGCGCTGTACGTGATTTCTTCCTATAGAGTTCGCTTATTGCCGATTACTGGAACAGAGTAGGCCAGTTCTTTCCTTAACTATTGTGTTGGGCATTGTTCAAGGAACTTTTGACTGACCTTACCTCTTGGAACGTATTCATTTTAATGCTCGTCAAAGAGCCCTTGTGTTCAGCTATGTGTACATTTTAAGCAGTAATTGTAAAGCCAATTACGCTCGGAACGTTACGCTTTGCCGAGCTACTAATGAATTCAACCTAATCTCTAATTCTAACGAACTCAATTTTTGCTGCCAAAGTCTTCTTTTGTGAACATTTTAAATTCAATTACCTAATTTAAGAATTTTTATTAAACCGGCCCCTTTTAATTTTCTCATAGTCTGTAAGAATATATTGTTCATAGACCATAATCATGGCGGAATTATACCAGGCGAAGAAATTAGAGCCATAAGACAGATTCCAAGGCGAATTAATATAAGGTGATAGCAGGAGTACAAAAACAAAAATTTACATTTATTTTGTTTTTGCTTTGGCGGCATAAACTGTCAAAATCTGTAAGAGTGTGTGTAGAAATTCAAACAAAATTTTTCAATTTGATATGAGAAGCCGTGCGGCGAAACACTTACACAAAATCAGCTGAGCTAGTAACACCACCTTATATAAATTCGCCTTGACAGATTCCGACACAGCCTTATTTGAAAATTTGTCTTTAAAATTTGACTATAAGGCAGCCGAATGTCAGAAAATAAAGAGAGAAAGCTGTTTTATTGCTTCACCTGTTTATTGCGCCATGGACCATAATAAATAAATACACTGCCGGAACAAAGTA
>NW_016171884.1:0-13796 GCF_001687245.7 Rhagoletis zephyria | reverse complement strand
AAGACAGTGAATAGAAGTATTCGCAGGTATTGAACATTAATTGTGATCCTGTATGAGTCCTAACTTACAATATTTTACTAGATTTTACAGGAAATCGTTCCCATACCCGGGTCTCTGACAACTGAGAGGACAAACAAGAGAGTAAATAAGACCATATATTTGTCAGCAGTTATCAGTTTAAGTCTGAAGATTTCTTGCTGGTAAATTCTGGTAAATGTGTCGAAACGATCAGCCGTAGTGTGTTTTGCAACAAAATCTCTATCTATACTAATTATATAAAGAGAAGTCCCTTTTTTGTTGCTTTTTCAACTGCAATCAATTATTTAAATATCGTGGAATATTCAGGTGAAGGTATCTATTTATCATTTATTTGGTATTTTTCTATTTTCTTACCAAAAAAATTACTTTGAAATATAGTTGAAATGTTTATTAGTAAAAAAAAAGGGTGAGTACCGGTCCGTCAGGTCTTGAAATTAGACGAATGTTTTAGAGAATTTTATGTAGTTTTGAATATATAATTTGATATTTGCGCGCGACTTTGCATATATATGTAATTTTTGCATAATTTCGCGAAAAGAATTTTCGAACAATGAAAAAATCTCACCAAACATTGGAAGAAAAACAAGCATTTACACCTGAGACATTTTATGGTATAACCTTTTTTTCTGAGAGTGAAAAGCAGAAAACAAAAATTAATCAAAATTCCATCACATTTAACGACTGGGCCCACATTTTTTGTGAGTTTCGGACGTTATAGTGATCCAATCTTCCCCATATTTTATATTTAGAGAACACAAACTAAATTTCATCGAAATCGGATGAAATTTAATATGTATTTCCGCCCGCAAGAGTAGAAGGCGTGGCAATTATTCCATCTTTATTCCATCGTCGAAACACTGTGCGTAGGTAGCTTTTTGCCTAGATTAGCATATAGAATCCTTTTTTCCGCGTACAATCGTATCTAGGTCCGATTTAATTAAATCTTTGTACGTAGGTAGCTTTTTTCCTGGATAAGCTTATAGCATCCTGTTTTCCAATTTTTATGCAATTTCGAATATAAACAGCCTTGAGCAACCACCATATCAAGGGGCGAATTCGTGACTAGGCAAGATTTTTTTGCGCCAATCAGAAACAACGGATACTGCCAAAATATAATTATAATATATAATATATCTCAACTAATATATATTTAGAAAGCCGTTTATTAGTTTTCCCAAGGCTCGAGAGCGGCTGAACCGATTTTTTTGAAACTGCCACCTGCCGCACGTGTCCCAAGGAAGGTTATAGGCTAAAAAAAAATCTATATGTAAAGAGGGCGTGGCACCTCCAATACAAACCGAATTTTTTTCATACTCCATATCTCTGGAAGTGTTCATGGTAGAATTCTGGATCTTGGTATGGAGATAACGAAATCAATCGCATACTCATGAAGGAAAAGGGCAGCTGTTGGAAAGGGGGGCGTGGCACCTCCCATATAAATCGATAATCATAACACAGTACTGGAACTTCATATGTAGATATGTATGTAGTTGAAATCAAGCCCATACTCATGGATAAAATTGGGGCTATTTGAAAAGGGGTTGTGAGGCCTACAAACGTGCCGACTTTTAGCTATCTTTGAATGTATTTATGTAGGACTTATGCCGCTACTTCGGCTAAGTTGTCGTCTTTCCGCTTAAATAAAACGCACGACACACACACAATTTCAGTTCAAATATACATATGTTTAATTTATTTTCACATATGAAATAACGAGTGTATACATTTGGTATTTAAATAATAGTTTTAATTAATTTTAAGTAAAGTTTTAAGTAATTTCTTCGTAATTCTAACAATAGGCAAAGTTATTTTTAGTACGACATTTCGAGCATGTTTCAACGTGCGCGTCCGGCTAGCGGCTCTCAATTCTGCTGTCCGTTCGGTTTTTGTCTCGTTCGTATGTTGCGTTCACTTCGCCGTAGCGTTGCCACCTTGTCCGTATCTATTCCCACATTTATAATTCTTCTCTAGGTGTATTTGTGAGTGAAATCCTCCTAAATGGTTGTACAGATTTAAACGAAACTTTTTGTGTGTGTTTGAATGGGTCTCTGGATGGTTTCGTTTCACAATTTAATCTGACAATTGGCGCTGTAGTTGGGTTATTACTAAAATCTTTTTTATGATCCGATTTGGCTAATGTTTTAAATATGTATGCAATACTATTGCAAAAACGTGTTGCCAAGTGGCGCTGAAGTCGAGTTATTACTAAAAATAGCCCAGTGAGAAAAGATGACGTGAAGGTCAAATTAAATCGACCTGTTGCACCATTGAGTATATCGAACTCTCCTATGTTGCGATTGGCCCAATGGATGTGATTTTTCAACATTATTATGCGTTCAAGCTTTTAAGGTATTTTGTCCGAAATAAGTATATGTATATTGCNGTCGAGTTATTACTAAAAATAGCCCAGTGAGAAAAGATGACGTGAAGGTCAAATTAAATCGACCTGTTGCACCATTGAGTATATCGAACTCTCCTATGTTGCGATTGGCCCAATGGATGTGATTTTTCAACATTATTATGCGTTCAAGCTTTTAAGGTATTTTGTCCGAAATAAGTATATGTATATTGCATTTCTGCAGAACAATGATTCGCACCCATTGGTGAAAATGTTGCCCCAAAAAGTTTCAATCAAATAGATAAAAAAAATTTGGCGGGACGAAGTTCGCCGGGTCTGCTAAAGTAAATAAAATAGAAGTGCACTCTGCTACTGCATTCTTTAAAATATTTAATTACTGGTTTGAGTGGAATTAAATTTGTATACCCGAGCGCACAAGCGTATATTAACTTTGTTCACATAACGGTTGTTTGTAACAGCCAAAACGAATCGAGATAGATATAGACAAATGTATACATAAATGCTCAGAATGAATAGAGAAATCGATTAAGCCATGTCTGTCTGTCCGCCCGTGTACACGATAACTCGAGCAAAAATTGAGATATCTCAACGAAATTTGGTATGTAGGTTTCCCTTAATCCAAGGTAGGTTGGTATTGAAAATGGGCGAAATCGGACTATAACCACGCCCACTTCCCATATAACGGTAATTTTCAGAAATACCAAAACTTCTATATTTTAGTCACTACTGTGGATTATTCACCCAAAATTGATATTTACAATAAGGTTTCGACGAAAAATAAGAATATTATAAATTTTTGGAAAATGGGCATAGCCACGCCCACTTATGGTTACATGTGTATATCTTGGTAACCGCTGCACCAATTTCTTCCAAACTTGGCACAGTTGTTGGCCCCGGTCCAGCATACCAAATGGCCGAAAATTTTTAAAATCGGACAATAACCACGCCCACATCCCATATAACGGTAATTTAGAGAAGTACAAAATCTTCGATAAATCAGTAAATATTAAAGCTAATTTATTCAAAATTGATGCTTGCAACAACTCTTTACCAAAAAATACGTTCATGATAAAATTTTGGAAAATGAGCGTGGCACCGCCCACTTATTATCACATATAAGTATATCGGTAACCGTTCTACCAATTTGTACCAAACTCGGTATGGTTATTGTGCTTGCCACATAGAAGCAAAACGTTGAAAATTATTGAAATCGGCCTAAAATTACGGCCGCTTTTCATATAACGGTAAATTTCAGAAATGCTTGAAACTTCAATATTTCGACGTTTAAGGACGCTAATTTACTCATAATTGATACCCCCTGGCTTACCATCTAGCGGTAGGTTTCGGAAAGGTGAAAAAAAATATATTTAATACTTGCGCCGGGTATTTAATGTTCGGCTCCGCCCGAACTAAGACTTTCTTACTTGGTTTTATGTATTATAAAACAAGAAAAATTTACAAGCAAAGTTTTTAGGTTGTATTGAAGTTGTCAGAAGTTCCCATTCTTTACTAGAAAGCCATCCCGTACTTTTTCGTTTACTCTCTCGCTCTGAGCTAATTTTTATCTTTTGACAGTTTTACTAGATTTACTTCACTTATTATTAAACGTGCTAAAGTAGATGATTTATGATTAAACTTTTCTTAGAAAAGATTTTTGCTAACTAGAACTTAAGTTCAACTCAAGTTAGGCTGGTGAAACCAGCCCTTAGTTATACTACAATGCCAAATTGTATGTAAATTTGTTGAATTTTCCTGAGTTTTGCACAACGTCTAGCGATTTTCTTAAATCTTTTTTAGTTGTAATAGGAACTATATTTTTATAAAACATTCGCAGGAAACTTTAATAAAAAATTAACCATACATTGTTAAAAATTGCTTATCCGGCAGGCCATAATTTAGTGCGACTCTGTACATACGTACATTAAGTGAGGAGCAAAAATTGGGAACAAAGTGATTTTTTTTAGATACATATATGTTTCGTGCGTTAAGTCGGACGGATTTCGTAAAAAAAATTATGTCATGTCTCCGATTCGCTTCAAATATTTTTTTGTGGGTTCTAAACATGAAATAATAACGAACAGGTGTTAGTTCGAGGAATTTTTTTCTTTTTTTTTTCTTCGGAGATATGATCTGTCAAAGTTTGCATTTTTTCGTGATTGTGACAGATCATTTACTTCTTCAAATCGTTATATCTCGGGTTCTGCTGATCGTAGAGACTTCACCTTAAGTCATTTTAAAGCTAAGAAACAGGCTTAACTATTCTATATATAAGGTGGTCAAGATTGTCCTAAAGATGACTTAGCTATTAACAGTTGAACTTTTTGAAGTTGAATAGTTGCATAGTGAAGACCAGTAAATTAGGGATTTAAAATTATACCACCGTAATCCTTGTTTGATTCTCAAAAAATGGGGGTTTTTTTTTTAATATTTTTCTTTATGATGAGAAGATTTATTTTGTGAGAATCAAAAATTTTTTGAATTTATTTTTCGAAAACTTATGTTAAGATATATTTGGTAAGGTGTTAAACATCATAAACATAAATTTTATTGCGGATTCCGATAAAATACCTATCCAGATATAATATTTGTATAATTTGGCAATCGCAGGACTAAAATTTGCAAAACGCAGATTTTATTTCGGATTTCGGCAGAATATCGCTTCGTGAACAATATTTGTTCCACAACAAGCTTTTGTTTGCATAGAAATGTCAAAACAGAATTTGTATTAATGATGAGAAATTTACCAAACTTACCTTTTTCTATGTACAATTCGATGCCTCCAATCCATACCATGCTAAGTCACCTTACACTTAGTCAGACTTAGGATAGTATGGTTTGGAGGCGTCGAGTTGTTATCAATTTTTAACCGACTTCAAGAAAAAAAGGAGGTAACCAAATCTTCGGAATATTATTTTTATGTATGTGAGTTCCCGCATAACTTTGAACCATCTGAACCGATTTCGTTAATTATTTTTATAGGAAAGGTGGTACCTCAAGGGTGCCCCATAATAATTTGGTTTAGATTCGATCATTGTATCATAAAGAAATTAACGGTACTCTTAAATTTTTTAATAGAATTGAAGTCGATTGTGTTTTTTGCCTAAAAATTATTTACATATTTAATAACAAATGAAAAAAAAAACCTCAGACCTCTCCACATAATATGCATACAAAAAAAAATCGGTACTGTGTTTCCAATAGAAAATACATTATATTTTAAGACTTACACCAAAATATTTCGGAAAAATGGAGTTTGTTATGAATAAAAAAGTTTCTTAAGGAATTTTTTTTTAAAAAGTCCCATCAGATTACAAAACAGTTTAAGCTTAAAAATATGCATAAAAATATTGAAAAAAAAATTCAACGGAATCATAATAATGAGGTTTTTGATTTTGTTTTTTTAACTTTTTGCAAAGATTGGTAGAAGAAAAACTTGAATAACTTTACCAAAACTACTCCGATTTAGACTTGTGAGGTATCCCAAGTTTGCAAATAAGCTCATTCAAAGTATGAAAGAGAAAGGTAGGATGAACGAGCGTCATTCCAAGTTCAATTAAGGTGTGTTGGTATTTGAAAAAAGGGACGTCAATGAGTAAATGGAGTAAGAAAATACCTTTCCACTGATACATTATACGTCTAAATCGGAATAGTTTTGGGTTAGTTCAAATTCTTCCCATTATTACGATTCGATTGAAAGGATTTTTAAATATTTTTATGCAGATTTTTTAAGCTTAAACAGTTTTATCATCTGAGGGGATTTTTATTCTTTAAGGTGTTATTCTTTAAGAAACTAACTTTATTCATAAAAAACTCCATTTTTGGAGGTATGTGCCAATTGGTCCAGCTCATCTAAATCTTAATATTTTTCCGAAATATTTTGATGTATGTCTTCAAATATAATAAATTTTGTGATCCCGGCGGAAAACCCGCAACTTTTTTTGGTGATGCAGTCTAATATACATACATAAGCCTTTGGAAAAAAATTTTCTCTAGCCCCATATTTTTTTTACACAGTCCACACATTACTCGCAGCATACATACATATGTACACATCAGGGTTGTTGCGAATATTCGTATACGCATACGCAACCGCGGAGCTTCCGCATTAATTTTAACATTCGCATTCGCAATAATTAATGCGGAGATTTTGCGAATGCGAATATTGTGCAAGTGAAATGATAAAACTTATAGCTGGCAAACAAAATTACAGATTATTACCAACATTTTTTCTTCCCCTTTCTGTTGTAATTTAAAGTCAAAGAGTAAGATCCTTCAATAGGTATTTCCAGCGGAAATGTTCAACGTCGGGCTATAGAGAGAATAGACTATTTGCGCGATAAAAGCTAACCTTTAATAAGGTAAGAATTATGTAACTATCGAATATTATTTTTGAAAGATCTGTTGAAAAAAACTGGATGCATCGCTGGTTTTTTTCTACTTTTACTTAGATAATTGTAATTATTTTTTTCTCACAACAATTAATATGATTAATAGTCTACTTAGCGTAGGCGTAACTTAACCTACGTAAAAAATCCTCAATGATTACTCAATACGTAAACTTAGCCAGACATGAAAATATTTTGTTTTTGTATTTTCCTTTTCATCTGATGGTCACTTGGCCGCCTATAAGCCACATCAAAATATAACTGAACAAAAATATATTGCTTGGTCCAATATAATAGGTAACGTTACGTAAATTAAGTCTAGACTAACTGAACCTTAAGTTCCGCGTTTCCTTTTATTAGTCTTTCAGCTCGAAAACAGCCGTAACTAACTAAAAATCAAAATTTCACTTTTTGATTGATTATGATGCATCTCATCGAATTATAAGTCCCCACATCATTTTGTGCAATTAAAAATGGTTGGGGTACCGACTAGCTGTTAGCTTTAAACATCCGCATCCGTATCCGCGGATGTTTTTTCCAATTCCACATTTGCAACATCCGTAGTACACATGTATGTATGTATATAAAATCCATGACTGGTGTTGGCGGTAATGCTGCTGCTAAGTGCTTGAAATTGTTATTTATTGGTGCAGTACGTTGGTATTTTGCCAACACTTTAACTGTGCTATTTCACTGGTGACAAAGATTCTCACATTTCACATGAAATTTCAACCAATAGTGGCAAAAAATTTTACGCACAAACTGCGGTGAAAATGTGTTGTAGCACTTTGAATTTCTAGGAAAATTCTCTTTAATTTCAGTCATAAATTCAAATTTTTTAAACTTTGATTTTCGATTAAACATAGACATTTTTACCAACTGTAGAAACTGTGCAACTGTGATGAGGTGGTGCAAAATCCTATTAAAACTAACGTTTAGGAACAATTTTGTTGGAGGCCCCTCGAATAGTTCGCCGCCGCATTTGAATAGCTCAACTGCTTTTCAGCCTTAAAAGTGCTGCTCATGCCCCGTCGGGATCAAGACAATCAACTCAACTGATTTTAGTGATATTACCACTCAAGAGGGTGGAAAAGTTTTCCCTCCATAATTAATATATGTTTTTAACATCGCTCACTATGTCGCTTTCATTGTTCTATCAGGAGATAGCCATGGTCTTGAAACCTGCGGTGAGTCGCCGAACGTTTTGATAACATTTTCCGGATTCGTTCCTGTCTGCCAACACTTGAAGGTCTTCGCACTCACATATTTGGGCCTCTGTTTCCGTATAACGGCTAATTTGGATCACTGATAGCTCAGTGTTAGTTAAGAAGTGCGAGCCAAAATGCTTCCATCTTACCTCTTCTTTTTCTTTTTATATCACAAAAGGGGCATCGCTTTCTTTTGTGATTTTTTTTTAAATATTTAGTAGAGAATGCAATTGCATTACCGCGAGTACGAAGTATGCGTGTTAATCTAGCGCTAGCCAAGCTTAGATTAAGCCGAACCATCCAATAATTTACCGCAGGAGGACAGAGGCGTCCCTGGCTGCTCCTTATCTGAGGATATCGTTTTAAGGGTGTCTTTCCAACGCCAGGTCATCAGCCCCGCAGTCACTATTACTCGGCACCAAAACTAAACTTATTAAGAAATACCCCGACGACAAATACCAATACTACACGACGCGATTGATAGAGAAGTCAGACATTTCTTTACCGATTTCGAGCACCCCATCACACCCTTTAGAAGTGAGTCTACCGCATCCTTGATGGCAGCTATTTCCATCTAAAAGACACTGCAGAAGTCCGGAAGCCTGAACATAGATTTGATGGAGTTTTAGACAGAAGACACCTCCACCAAATTACCTGGTTCAGGTAATTGAGCCAAATCAAAAAGGGTGTCTAGACATCACCCCTTATCAAAAGTTCCACATCAGCTACCCAGACGATCACCCGAAAGCCCACTTTTCCATTTCCTCTAGAAGGTCGTTTACGACCGCAACTCACAGCATGGGGAAAGAACACCACTTTTCGGAATGCCCCTATTGACTCGACAGTTCTGTCACGAAATAAGCTGTAGTTAAGCCTTATTAGGTTGGTTTTAACCCCCAGATTATAGAAAGACTTAATTGACTATTGCTTCTGGAGTGACATAGTTGAATAATTTCAAAGTTTAGTTTTTATGTGGCAAGCACAATAATCGTGCCGAATTCGGCACAAATTGATCGAAGGGTTACCGAGTTACACATAGGTGATTATAAGTGTGCGGTTCTGCGTCTATTTTCCAAAATTTTATCATAAACGTACTTCTTGCTAAGAAGTTATTGTAATCATCAATTTTGAATACATTAGCTTCAGTATTTACTCATTTATCGAAGATTTCGTATTTCTCTAAATTACCCTTATATGGGATGTGGGCGCAGATTTCGGCAAATTCCCAATCGTGTGACACTGCCTTTAAATCTGCATTTATACGGATGTTGGTAAAGAATGAACTATAAAAAAAAACTAACCAAAATTAATCAAAAACAAAAATAATATTTTAAAATTTATCAAAATTTGGTTTGACTTACAAACAAAGTACGGGCAGGAATTTCAAAATTTCAACCCTGTTTGTGTGAAATATTTTATTTTTATCAGTATTTTTCTTTTAATCAATCTATGTTGAAATTAAAGTGAAAATAAAAAAATATTTTGTCAGAACTTTTTCTTTTTTCATTCTGATCGTTTATGTATACATTTGTCTATATCTATGTCGATTCGTTTCGGCTGTTACAAACAATCGTTATGTGAATAAAGTTATAATACCCTTGTGCACAAGTGCACTCGGATATAAAAATATTGCAAGGAAGTACATTTGACTGTAAAGCGAAGTACGAAGTACAAGAACTAAAAAAGAAGTACTGTACTTCCGAGAGAAGTACGGTTGGTCACATTGTGTATATCAGATAGCTCGCGCTGTGTCCAACTACAGCGTGTTCCTGACATTCCTCACCGAAGCAGTTATTCTTTTGGCTTATGCGAGTCGATATTTGAACCTCGGATCGTACACTGGGATAAACCATATCGTACTTGTTTCAAACAAAAAAACATACATAAAATTTTTCGCAAATCAATATTTTGTTGCCTCAAAAATATTTTTGTTTAAACATATTTTTGCTTGCATGCTCTGTAAATCTCAACTTCTCCGATGCTGTTTTCATAATTAGGAAAAAACAAACAAACGTAGAATCCCTAAGATTTTAAATAATAATAGCAAGCAATTCTGCACATGCAGATACAGCCATAAATAATTTGATTAAATTAATCGATTATTTTTGTTCAATTTACTATTTAATTGTATTGTGGTTTTGTGTTTCATTAGTCGACTATTAACCGATTAATTATAAATCATAAAAAATCTGCAGTTGTCTAAAATCCATCTATCGAACATTATTTTTTGCTAGCTGCATCAACTTTACTCGACCCGAGGTTCAAAAAAAATTATTTCAAAGATCCGTTAGCATTGGCCTCAGTAATGAAGTTCTTGCGAACTTAAATAATGTGCGCAGATGATCTTATGGAAACGGGTCGTTACTAAAATCAGTTGAAAATGAGTTCGATCTTTGGACCGGTCATAAATCTCTAATACACAAACGAAGGCGAAAAGATGATGATTTGGGTCACCGACAAGATAAAATGAGTTTTTATTTTGATTGTCAAGTCCTAGAACTAAAGCGGAATATCATCGCCGCTTGGGAGGAAATGAAAACTGTTTACCCAAAACGAAATATACTTGCTAATTTTTTAGATATATTTTTATTTAATCACTTTTACGCTAATAACGACTTTCAGCAAATTTTTCAATTATTTCCTTTTGAATTTTTGAATCATCTCGAGGTTTTCGGTAACGGGTTTTCAATGTACGCTCATGAGGCATAGTCCAGAAAGCCTTTTTTTCTCCTGTTGTGCTTCTGAGCCAGGTTTTTACTCTACGAAGTGTACTAACCGATCGCTCCACAGTCGCTGGTGTGCATGGCAAATCACTAAAAAGGGAAATACCCTTATTTATCGCTGTTAGATATTCGGTTTCTTCTTTAAATAAATGTACAACTTCAACATCCTTCAAATCTTCTTCGAACAAGTTCTTTCTCTTCCATAAAGTGTACCAAAGAAAGTGTACCTAGGTCATAGATCTGTTGAAAATTCTTCGATTTCTTTTGTACCCAGCGTTGCCGCGGCCAAAACATAAAGTTTACCTAGACTCGTAAAAATTAAGCGACTGATTTAATTAATTAATAGGAGCTTGGTAAATGGGATATAGGAAAAAATATATATACAGTTTAAAAAACTAAAAACTCGCTTTCCATAATTTCCATTCGTACTATTCCTTTAAGGGCCGGTTGCTCAAAGCCTGGTTGACGGTAGCGTCGATAACGATGTTTAATCGGAGATTAGTATATTTATATTGTATTTGAGTTAGTTAGGTTTTATTTATATTGACCTGTTTAACTTTTTGTTTTCCGTGTTGTATATGTTAGTGATTGTTGTTGTTGTCCTCTATTGGGGCTGCTATCGCTTGCGTGTTGATGCGCGGGTAGTTTTATAAAAACTGATTTTCTTGGAGTTAAGTNGGTTTTCCGAGTTGTATATGTTAGTGATTGTTGTTGTTGTCCTCTATTGGGGCTGCTATCGCTTGCGTGCTGATGCGCGGGTAGTTTTATAAAAAATGATTTTCTTGGAGTTAAGTTAGCGCTGGTTTTCATTCCTGCATTATCTTCCTTCGCTTTTCGGAGTTCAGGAGCATAATGCAGGGATGTGTTTATTTGGAATAAACAGATTTTATAGTCTAACAGTTGCTTAATTTGAAAATTAGTACCTACACATTCTTTCAGGCTTTCAACATATACTCGTATAATACATACACTACGTTTATACGCACGCATTATTTGCAAATAACAATTTGCAAAATGGTAAACATTGCCGTATAAACGCTGAGTTAAGTTTTTATTTGCAAAGAACTAAATCATGCAAATAAGTATTGATTAGTGGTACTATTTGCAAATAAGCGCAAGACGCTGCCATTCTTAGGTTAATTATCCTTTTCGATGGTCATCTTATTGCCTTTTTATAATCAAGACGTTGCCATTTTTATACCCGAGCGCACTTGTGCACAAGGGTATATTAATTTTGTTCACATAACGGTTGTTTGCAACAGCCAAAACGAATCGAGATAGATATAGACAAATGTATATATAAATGCTCAGAATGAATAGAGAAGTCGATTAAGCCATGTCTGTCTGTCCGTCTGTCCGTCCGTCCGTGTACACGATAACACGAGCAAAAATTGAGATATCTCAACGAAATTTGGTATGATTAATGGAAACCAATCCAAGGTAGGTTGGTATTGAAAATGGGAAAAATCGGACTGTAACCACGCCCACTTCCCATATAACGGTAATTTTCAGAAATACGAAAACTTCGATATTTTAGTAACTACTGTAGATTATTCACTCAAAATTGATATTTACAATAAGTTTTAGACGAAAAATAAGAATATTATAAATTTTTGGAAAATGGGCGTAGCCACCCCCCTTATGGTTACATGTGTATACCGCTGCACCAACAAACTTGGCGCAGGTGTTGACCCCGGTACAACATACCAAATTTTTTTAAAATCGGATAATATCCACGCCCGCATCCCATATAATGGTAATTTAGAAAAATACAAAATCTTCGATAAATCAGTAAATATTAAAGCTAATTTATTCAAAATTGATGCTTGTAACAATTCTTTACCAAGAAATACGTTTATGATCACATATATGTATATTGGTAACCGTTCCACCAATTTGTACCAAACTCAGTATTTTTATTGTGCTTGCCACATAAAAGCAAAGCGTTGAAAATTATTGAAATCGGACTAAAATTACGGTCGCTTTTCATATAACGGTAGATTTCCAAAGTGCTGCAATATTTCGAAATTTAAGGACGCTAATTCACTCAAAATTGATACACCCCGGCTTACCATCTAGCGGTAGGTTTCGGAGAGGTGAAAAACATATATTTAATACTTGGGCCGGATATATAATGTTCGGCTCCGCCCGAAGTTAGACTTTCTTACTTGTTTTTATTTCATTTTAATTTACACAAATTTACATATGTATTAATAAGCACACTCCTCCGCTATGGCAGGCACCTTGCCGTTGGTGCGGGGGCTTAGTCGAATCACGATCAGACCTTATCATCGTGTCTCTACCTCCGGGTACTGTGCGAATGCACTCCATTTCCTATGGTTCGGTGTGCTTGTGAGCGGTGCCAAGAACTGCCGACCCCCTAATCCAGGGTGTTAAGCGAGACCATGCCCATTGGAAGGTTTGCAGCCAGGGGTTTACCAGACCGGCTGTATTTTAACGGCGTCTTCCTGAAACCGGGCCGCCTCAGGGAGTAACGGTGGCCTTGCCGCGGCATGGGGCGCTGCCGTAGTGGACCGTTTGAATTCCCCTTTTATGGTCGTACGAGCAAGAATAACACAAACAAACAACAACAAAACCAAAAACCCAGGTCTACGGGCAAAACTTCGAGTGGTGGAGGGGATTCGAAACCGATCCCTCTCTTCCGCTCCTCTTTAAACGAGGCGGAATCGACTCGTGGGCAGGGTGGGGCAGCTGCTGCTGCAGGGTGCAGCAAAGGGTCGGAGCCGTCCCCTTCGTCTGCACTTGTCTCTGGTGGTGCCGGTGGCAACCCACCACACCTAGACTCGGAGTTAGGGACGCGGGCGAATTCGCTTGCATGCAGGACGGCGGCAAGGCCGCAGATGAAATCGTCTGCGGGTCTGGACGTAAGGGCAATGGACTGTGTGGCCGGTACCAGCCAAGGACTTGCGGCTAAATCTGGGGGAAATCCCCCCGTCAGTCCTAAACGGCACGCTGGGCCGGCCAGGAGAGTACGCGATGACCGTCGCATGGCTACCAAGATCCTGGCGCGGGACGGCGAGCAGGGTGCTACGCAGCTATATGAGCAGCACGCACGATCGCT
>NW_016171883.1:5576-13797 GCF_001687245.7 Rhagoletis zephyria | reverse complement strand
AAGCCCACCTCTAGACCTACCTTTTTTGGGTTTTTCTGTCGATTTTCACTAAAATTTTTCCTGTAGCAATATTGCATTCTTATCCACGAGCTCATAAACGATTTCATTTCACGAAATTTAAAACGAATGGCCGTGTTTTCATTGCAGAAATAAAATTTTTTCGAAATTTGATTAAATGAATAGTTTTCAAGAAATATATGTATATACATATGCACATAGTATGTATGAAAAATAAATGTATTATACACGAAACAATAAGTTTTTCTAACGAAATCTGCTAACCTTCTCAATTACATCGGCAATCTATTTTTTTTACCTGTCTGCACAGTTTATTTCATTCTAGAAAATTCGGAAAAAAATCGGACGAGATCTTTACGAATTCTTTAAAATTTCTCTACAATTCAAATACTCTGAAAAAATGGTTTGCAGGGTAGTTACATTTGAGTTTAGATGTTTGAGAATTACATAATTATTCAAAAATATACTAAAAGTGAAAGTACTTAAAAAGTATTTAAGAAAATTACTGTAGTTTGCACAATTTGTTTTTTTTTTCAATATGTTGGCTCTGAATCGCAAACAGTTAGCAACACAGAAGTACACCATCCTGACTGAAAATTGATCGGTCAATTGGAATATATACATTGATTTGCTTTCTAACTCTTTTAAGAAGTGGTCCTAGGTATTAGTCCCTAAAGGAATAATAAATTGAGCCTCAAAATGTGAGAAGTTTTTCATTGTTCACAAAGAATTTAATAAAGGAACTTGGCCACTTTGCAAAGATTTCTTGTTGCCTCAATGACATGTTCACAATGTTCCTTGTTTAGAAAAATTTTCTTATTTTTTTTTCATATTTAATATGGATATTTATTTGGCTATCGTCTAATTGTACCTAAATTGAGCTCAGTGTATCGAATGTAACTGAATCTTTGCAGTGCTGTGAAGTTTACTTTTATGTATATCGTCGCTTGGCGCGCAATACCTCGTATCATGAAGTAGGGAAGCATTGAGACAGGGTAACCAAAATACAGTTTTTTCTATGCCACCTCATACGTGGTATTGCATTTGGCGGATACGAGGTATTACGCGCCAAGCGACGAGATGTAATTGTGCGGTTTATACTAATGTGTAAAAGTTAACACATATTATCTCGAGCATATGTACATACATTAAAAATGCAACATCTGAATCGCTGTTTTTTTTATGTACAGACCACTTATTTTTTTTTTAAACGTCCCTGACGGAAACAAATGACTTTTTAAATCAACTAATTGAAAGACTACTTTAAAACAAATGTAATGAGTAAAGGTTTCGAATTTTGATACTCTTTTTAACCGACTTCCAAAAAAGGAGGAGGTTATCAGATCGTCGGAATATTTTTTTTATTTTTATTTTTTGTATGTATGTTACCGCATAACTTTGGACCACGTCAACCGATTTCGATAACTCTTTTTGCAGCGGAAAGGTAGTGTCTCAGAAGAGGTGGTCCCATACTAATCTGGTTTAGATCCGATCATTGGATCATGAGATATATATATATATATATATATATATTTTTTTTTTTTATATGAGGATTGAAGTCGGTTTTTTTTGCTAAAAATTATATGTTACTCAAAAAAAAAAACAATTTATGTCTTGGAAGTATGAAAAAGCATATGTGAATTGCAGAACGTAAGCGTATTCAAAAGANGAACGTAAGCGTATTCAAAAGAAACCCTACAAGAATTGTGTGATGGAAACTAACACATTCTCATTTATCTTACTAACACATTTGCAAATTTTGCGTTGGTTAAAAAGAGACCACTAAATAAGGCCATAAGTCGGAGGAAGACGGAAGATCACATGGAAAAGTTGATAGAAGTACTTGATTGAGATCTCCATCACCAGTGAGTATCACATGATCAGTGAGGCAACATGTGATGAAGTATCAGATGTCAATTTTTTTCTTGTCCGTTTTCATGAGAGCTGCACACTGGCCTTTAGTTGTAAAGGGCAAGGGAAAGGCCCTTATTCCTGATAATATGCAGGTTTTAAACTTTCCATATTTAAATTGGGCTCAACTTGTATCAACTCACGTTCAGTACAGTCAAAGCTTTTCTTCGCGAAAATCGAATGAAAATGCTGTCAGAAAACTTCCAAAATGCATCTTGTGGTTCAATGTTACTACAACTATAGAGAATAAAGTTTTTTTATTTGTGAGTTAAAAACTCGAAAGGAGAAAATAGTCAAAGATTCAAATTTTTCAGGTTTTGCCTTTTTAATGCCTCCTTTTGCCTTTTTTGCGATTTATAGTGCCTTTTCCTACCTATTTTGCTATTTTATTTTGCCTTTTCTAGCCTATTTCGTTATTTTATTTTGCCTTTTTTATAGGTTTTTAGGTCCTAAAAATCCGGTTATGAAACTTAACAGTGGGGGCATGTGAAAACAGTTGAAACTAATTTCCAGTATTTCATTTACCAAAGGATTCACAATAGAGTCCATCATACTACAAGGGCCTGAAACTATACTACTATGCCGGCAGATATAAAGAACTTGAAGCATTTTTCACGCTCTTTGGCAAATTACGCTTTTACAGTGATTGGCCCACCGTGATATCAAGACCCCTAGACCATTTAGGGAATCCATTTGTATTTTATATTGCATTGTCATCGTGATTTAAACTATGCTGAAAGTCCCTAGCTTGTCGGGAAGTTCGTTTAAAATCGAAAGGAAATTTTTGGCGGGATGAGCAAGTTAAATAAAAAAGATAATAATTTTGCATGATTTTCAGTTCCTGTGGAGTGTTGAGTTTCGTTGCAAGTGATTTTCGTGACTCGTGTGGAGCGTTGTGAAATCGCCGCTCTGTTGAAATTGACGGTTGTAACCGTCTCTTCTAATGCAGTAGAATATCAGTTTTTTTAAGTAAACCAAATTAAATATGTCCAAACACTTTCTTCCATATGTGGTAGTAAAACTCCAAGTGGGTTAAACTTTTCACTTTTTGGTTATATTTGCTTTAAATTCCATTGTAGAACATTATACATGTATGTTTATCAATTACGTCAACAATTTAAATACCAACCCGTTTTTAGGTATTCACCTGGCAGCAAATGGAAATTAGTTAGCAGTATGATTACGCCACGATGTCAGGCTGGTGCAGTGGCTTTGAATG
Organism: Rhagoletis zephyria; assembly: GCF_001687245.7. NCBI lineage: Eukaryota > Metazoa > Arthropoda > Insecta > Diptera > Tephritidae > Rhagoletis > Rhagoletis zephyria. Next base: position 10,649 of record NW_016171883.1, on the reverse strand, counting down.
ACAAAATATTTGTTATGGGAGGCATCAATGAAAACAGTTTAAAATCTGTTGAATGTTACGATCCATCTTCGAATACTTGGAAACAGTGCGGGGATATGAATGAAGCTCATAATTTCCCTGGGGTAAGTGAGCGAAGAAAATAAAAATCAAATTATACAAGTTTTTGTTATTATTTTCTTCGTTTTTATGAGAAACATTATTGCCTATTTTTATAGATTTTTTAAAGGTCATTTAGAGGTCGCGATCTGTCGATTTAGCTCAGAGAATACGATTTTGTAGATTTAAGAGTTTTTGAATGGCTATTTTTGATTCGATTTCAAAGATCGAATATGATCTGAGAAGAGGATATATAGGCCTTTAAAATGGTATATATAATAATCTATTGTCGGACTTGGTTTGTTGGTATTTTTTATCGGGTAAAATAAAAAAAAAACCCATATTTCTCTTAATTTTTTAAATTTTCACCATCGATAATTTCCATAATTTCAAAATATGTAGCACTATCTAAAATCAAGTCTATTTTAATTAAATTAATTTTAATTTAAATTGTCGAAGTTAGGCGACTTTTCTTAACTACGGCCTTGAATTTATATAGTTTATATACCGGGCTTTCAGATTTTTTGAACAGTGTGGCTAAGGAATCCATCAATATTTAGTAAAAATTGATATATATATACAATCCATGATTCAATAATGAATGGTTTTATAAGAAAAACTTTCTCTCACTCTAATTTTATCAATGACACTCCCACCCTACTCCTAAAAACAAAAACAGTGATATTTATTTCCAAATTTCTTTGCGAGTTTTAGGAACATTTTTGAATTTTTAGTAGTGACATTTTTACTTTTTATTCGTGGATACCTATTGATTCTGTCAGTTGCTGTTAAGCAGGGATTCCCAAAGTGGTCCAGGTGGACCCCCAGACTAAAAAGAACCGGATGTTGGTATAACACTGAGTGGGGCGCGGCGGAAATTGCTGGCGGCAGAGATTTAAGCACTTGTGTATTTTCAATGCTACAGGATAGTACGCCATCATTTACCTTTGTTGAAAAGATTCTATATTATGTTGAGTTCCATGAGACTGAATGCTGGTTTAATTCCATCACTGAGACCAGACTAACACATTGTCGAATCTTCACTGATGGCTCTTTTTCGAATTTAATGCGGTTAAGCTTCACTTTTCTGTTGGGGAATATGCTTCGGTCTTCCAGGCTGAGGTAATTGCAATCCTCAAAGTCATGGACTACGTGGTGGAACATAGGTAGAGGGGAAGGAGTTTACATGCGTGCAGTGACAACCAAGCTGCACTTAGGGCATTGACCAGCCTTCTTACTACTTCCAAACTAGTTCGGCAATGCAAGTCCCGACATAACGAGCTTGCTTTACTCTGGGTGCCAGGTCACTCAGGAGTACCTGGTAATGAGACATCTGACCATTTGGCCAGAATTCGCTCAGACCAGGCATTCCTCGGTCCACAACTAGTACACCCACTTTCGGTTATCGAAGCAACAAGGGAAACTGGGTGAATACTTCGCTCAGCAATGACTGGGAGGCATCGAGGAGATGCAGGTGTGCAAAACTCTTGTTGCCTACATTCTCAGAAGGTCTATCTAGTTTATTTGCTCTCACTGAGCAGACGACACTGCAGACAACTTGTTGGACTGCTGACTGGTCACTTCACGTGGCACAAACACCTGACTGTGATAGACGTAAATGACAATTATATTTGCCCATCCAGCCTTGGAACACTTTTTGTGCTTCTTGCTTGCTTGGTTGTTTGTCATCGAATCTTCTAGACTCGCTCTTTTCTCTATTGTCAGTTTCTGAATTAAAAGTTTGGCGTAAAAAGCTTAACAGTTTTGTTGCTTTAAGTTTTGTGTTTTAAAAATGTGAGTGATAAATATTTTACGCCTCACTTTAAGACTCGGAGCGATAAAAATAAAAACGGTGCCATCAACACAAATAAACTATTTTACAAATACTCCACGTACAAAATCATGAGGGAGCTGAACATTTGATGAGTTTATGGTGAAGATAATGTAAAAAACGCTAGGGCTGGATGTGCTTTTAAAAAATATAACTCCTCAGAGCGAGATAGTATTTTGATGGACTTACGAGCTATATTTTTTAAAACCTGCAAGTGTGTAATCACATTATTTTAATAAATAGAAATAAAAAATAATAGAAAGACAATATTTTCGTTTTCTTTTGGCCACTCCGAGTTTAGTTTTTGAAATCACCCGCGGTGCAAATTTACATAGTTAGATCTAATCTTCACATTTCATTTTTTTACGAGCTTAGGGAAATGTATCAGCAGGGGGTCCACCGAAACCAGTAAAGTGTTGAAAGGGGTCTACGAGAAAAAAAGTTTAAGAACCTATGCGGCAAAGTAAAGCTCGCAATGGTTCTGGTAAATGAGTCAAGAAAGGTATTTAGGTATTGACCTGCATCCCCGAATGAGACTTTGACGCAGTATAATATTGCCAAACCACATCCATGGAGCCAATTGTAACACACGACAGCTCGGTTTAGTCAATGGCGCGATGTAATTTCAAACTTACGGCACTTCTCATTTGACGGTGTAGATCACGTTCCCTGCGTCAGTCATTCAGTAGCTGCGTGTCCTTTTTATTCTTCTTGTGCCAGTGTTTAATATTCTGATGGCGGCATAATCTCCCCAGAACACTAAAAGTGCAACATCAAAGAGTTGGAATTACCATATTCAAAGCAATCGAGCCAAAACCGTGAAAGAAACGTAAGCTCCAAATGTGTTTATTTGTCGTTTTTTTTATCGAAATTCCATAATTTTTCCACAAACAAATAGCTTCTTCATATCCATCAACTGTAAATGGTACCGCAAAAAAATTTACAAAGCAAACAAACACACAAAAAAATAGCTCAAGGTGGAACTTTGGTATATACATACATATAAGTATTTATTTTTAATAACAATCAGGGGTTATATTCNTCCTGTTGGTGGGAGTGTCAAATTTTAGAAAAAAGCTACCTAAAAATCCTTTCATTATTGAATCATGTATACAATCGGTCTTTAGCAAAGAAGTGGTTTTTCAAAAAAATTTTGGAAAATGGGGGTGGCACCGCCCACTTATATGATATATGTTTATCTCAAAAACTGCTTTACCTATCTCAACCAAATTTGGTTTCCAGATTGCGCTTAGGCTTTTTAAGCGCCATTTTGAAAATTTTTGAAATCATACACAAACCACGGGCTCCACCAACGTAACGGTAATATAAAAAAAACTCAAAGCTAGCTATATTTTAGGGCTACCCCCTTTTGTCCGATTTTAAAAATATCCAAGAAGGTGCTTAGGGAGGCTAGGCACAATGTATATATTAAATTTGGTCGAGATCGTTCGAGTAGTTTTTGTGATACACATATATCATGCAAGTGGGCGGTGCCCCCGGCCCCCCCCCCCCATTTACATATGAAAATAAATTATGTGCAAAATAAATATGTATATATGTCTTAATGTATGCATAAAATTTCACATTTTAGGTAGCCGTACATAATGGATGCATATATGTTTTAGGAGGGATTTCAGAAATTAAAATAGTTGATCCTCAAAGTAACAAATGGACAAAGGTTAGTGGAAATAGTTACACCAAATATTTTAAAACACCAAACAACGCAAGCTCTTATTATTTTTCATAGATTTGCTATTTACACGTTGGACGTGGATGCATGGGTTGTGGTTTTGTAGGTGATCAACTGTGGGTTGTCGGAGGCTGGAACTCAAAGTCCGTGTCAGTTTACTATGCAGAAGTTGGTGAATGGGTCGAAAAGAAGCCAATACCTGAAGCGGGTCGATACTGCTGTTATGTTGTGCCTAAAGCTTTACTTCAATGTGAATGAGAGATAAGGAAATTTACAAAGTACTTGGTTGTAGACTTATTCGAGGTCAATATATTTTGCTTAAGCAAATTTTAATTTTCACCTTATCTTGAACATGAATGGTTTCTATTACTTTAAAATATTTTTGCTTGTAAAATGCGTTCTTTAAATATAGGTTAAATATAACCAAGAAGAAAGTAGAAGTGATTACCATAGTTCTCTCTTTCGGGCTGCGACTGGAATATCAAAAACCGAATATAGATATTCGATATCATATTAAAGGAATTTCTTGATTAAATTTTTTATATATGTTTTTAACATTATAATCAGCTACAAAAAGAACTAAGTTTGACAGTCACTTCTAGCTTGTTGAATATGCCTTAGTTTTTAAGTTACAGCAGAGAATGATACATATTCCCTTAAACTCGGAAAATTTATAACTGTAAGTATTTTTATTACATGAGTTTTGAAATTTCAAAACAAGTTTGGAGGTTTTTCCCAAATGTAGGGAATACCACTAATTATTTAACAAAAAAACTTACTCACTAATAAATATAAAACGACCCTAACACTTTTGGATTATTAATTAGCTATTAAAACACCTAACTTATGTACTTTAGTTGCCTAACTAACATAATACTTTATACTGTTTTTAGTTTACATTTATCTACATTTACATTGACTTCTGACATTTCGAAAGAAATCGAGTTAATGCTTTTCTATAGTTTAAAGTAACTACATATGCCTACTGGAAGTGTCTTATTAAAATAAATCATTTTATGTGTGCTTCAACACAAAAACTCATTCTACAACTACTTTTAAGTTTTTGGTGAAAATCAAACATTTTTTACTTCTCATTAAACGCGCCATTTGAATAAATGCTTGAAATGCATATGAATCGAAAGAGTAGAATAAATCCAAACACCATCATTACTTTTTAAGTATAGTTTACTTGACCAATAAATTTGTATAACTAATACTTTGAATACGTTTTATTTAAAGGCGCTGTTTGTACATTGTCGTCGTCATTATCCAAGCAGGTAAGTACCAGCAAAGCACTGAACGAATGTAGTATTTTTATTATAACAAGTCGCCTTTTTGACAATCAAAAAACCCTCAGTGGTTTTGGTAACGATGACAATGATAAACGTAAAGACTTGAAACCGAAACAAATTAAACTCAAGTCTAATAACACTGTGGAACAAATTCAGGTTAGCAA
>NW_016171883.1:0-5476 GCF_001687245.7 Rhagoletis zephyria | reverse complement strand
AAAAATCAATTTTCACTTTTTGGTTGATTCGGATGGAAGATGAGATGCTTTTTCACGTGGTGAAAAGCAGAAAATCCTAACTTGCTTAGAAGTGTACTAAAAATGTAGAGAAAGAAGAGTAAAAATACGACAAAAAAATATATTTTATTGGTAACGAACAAAATACATTGAATTATAAGCTATAAAGACATGATTATACACTAGAAAAACGTATTATGGGCCAAAAATAATAATGCTGAGTAGTTTATGTATTTTTCTTTGTTGTCGTTTTCCTTGAGATCTTTTTACGTGTTGATCCTGAGGAAGATGGACCTGGTACTTCGTCTTCATCATCATCGCTCTCTTCATAGTTTTCATCATCGTTTTCATCATCCTTTTCATGGAAATATTGTCCGTATACGGCACTGAACTCCTCATCAACACTCATGTTTCATTTCATGCGAAATGCGAAGACGATAATCAACAGAAACAGTAAACGTCACTTCCTCAGTGTTACTTTTTTAAATGTTCCACACTAGCAACTTACACGATGAACTATAATAATATTCCGACCAACAACAACACTTACTGGACCAACAACAACACTTACTGGACGTCCGGCGCAGGAGAACAATTAACGAGATAATGAGAAACTGACGAAACGAGTTGCTTACTTTTAACAGCTTTTTCACAGAAAACTAGTTTTCGCACGTAAGCTCCCTTTTCGTAGACCAGGTCACATATGGGTTTTAGAGATACATATATATCTCGACTCCGGGGCAATTTTCAAATAAAATATCTTTTCAAGCGGTACTATGTATGCATGTATGTATGTACATGTCGGAACATGTTTGAAACAAACAGGACTGTAAATAGGATTTTTGGAGATATCTCGACGCCAGCGCCATCTATCGCGTTAAATTTCAAACAAAATATTTCGTTTTATGTGGATAACACAGGTCCTCAATTTGAATAAAATCGGAAACAAATGTTTTTTTTTTGTGGTTAATACATATTTTGAATAGAATCGGCCTGTAAATATGGTTTTTAGAGATATCTCGACAGTAAAGCCAGCTATTGGTGCTTCTATGCACAATAGACCTTTTTTTTTTTAAGGAGGTGGCAACCCTCCTGAATGCTCGGAAATAAAGAATTCTCGTAACAATTACAATGAATACTGAATAATAGATAAACGCAGTTTACGTGATCTAAGTTTAAACTTGCACTGAAAAATTGGCCCTTAAAGTGCTTTTAAAATAACTCTTACTAACTCACCATAACTAGAAATGAATTTTTTTATCATCAATCCGTTTTAGGTATTCAACCGGTAGCGAATGGGAATTAGTTAGCAGTATGAATACACCACGATGCCAGGCAGGCGCAGTGGCGTTAATGACAAAATTTTTGTTTTTGGAGGCTTTGATGGAAAATGTCACTTAAAATCTGTTGAATGTTACGNATTTTCCTGGGGTAAGTCAGCAAAGAAAAAGTAAATTACGCAGATGTACTTTTAAGTACATGCATCTATACACTTGTGGACAGCTGACTAAGTTAAGTGACATTTTGATCAGTTTTGCCTTTTTTTATTTGGCCTATTTAATGTTTATAGTTTTCTTATAAAAGCCTAGCAACTTATATAGCCAGCACCACATAAATCCACAATTCAAACTTCGTACAAAATTTATAAAAATTAAAAATCTAACAATTACACCCAACAATTTTAAACTTTCCCCGCAAACATATGTATTTTGAGCGTTCAGAATATATGAGTCCCAAAGGAGTCCTAGATGGGTAAGAAATATGAGTTTCAAAAATGAAAAATTTGTGACTTATATGAGTCTTTTAGGAGTCATATATGATCCAAGTTATGAGCCAGCATCCTATGTCAATACAAAAACAATAAAGATTTGAAATTTATATCTAAACTTGTTTATATGTACATAAATTGAAAATAATTAGAAGACCAAAAATGAACAAAATTTAGCTGCAGCTGCTGCTATTGAATGCATGTTGGAATGTGTATATGCACGTAAGTATGTACGTATGTTATTTGAAAGAAATTTTCGCTGAATACCTTTGCAAATATAGTGCGTTCAATAAGACTGAAAGAACAACCCAAAATAAGAGTCCGAATGTAGTAATTTATGAGGCCGATAAGAGCCTCAAAAATAGTCTGAAATGATTCATATATGAGGCCAACAAATTTTTTAAAAGAGTCCAAAATGAGCCATATATGAAGCCAATAAGAGTCCAATATGACTCATATTGAGGCTCATTTGATGTATGAATTTAAGCTCATATAAGTCGGGCTTCGGAGGAAGGGAAACACCCTCATATCGGACTCTTAAATGAGCTCATTATGAGCGTAATGGCTCCGAAATAGGACTCCTTAAAGACTCATTTATGACTCCAAATGTTTGCTGGGTTTTATTAAAAATTTTAGGTATGCAGTTTTATAGTCCATTAAATTGTAGTAAAGAGCAAATTTTAAAACGCTAGAAAATCGCGTTGAGTTTTAATAATTTTTTTTTGCTGACGATGCTAGGCATTTCCCTCCATATAAAAGTAATTGTCGGGTATACTGTATATGGGAGAAAATGCTCAACACCGTCAGCCAAAAAAATTTTTAGAAATCAACGCGATTTTCTAGCGTCTTGAAATTTGCACTAAAATTTAATCAACATCATACCAAAAATTTTTAATAAAAAGTTTAAAATGTTTAGGTGTAATTGGTTTAATTTTTTACCGACTTCAAAAAGAGGAGGAGGTTATCAATTCGTCGGAATATTTTTTATACCTTTAGACCACGTTAAACGATTTCTATAATTCCTTTTTTAAAGTAAAGTAGAGGTAGGGTGGTCCCATACCAGTTTGGTTTATATACGGTCAATGGCTCATGAAGAAATTAACGGTACTCCTAATTTGTTATATGAGAATTGGAGTCGGTTATATTTTTAACCGACTTCACAAAAAGGAGAAGGTTATCAGTTCGTCGGAATATTTTTATTTTTTATTTTTTGTTTATGTATGTTACCGCATAACTGTGGACCACGTTAACCGATTTCTATAATTCTTTTTTTTTTAAGGAAAGGTGTTACCTCACAGGTGGTCCCATTTCAATTTGGTTTAAATCCGATGATTGGATCATGAAGAAATTAACGATAATCTTAAATTTTTATATGAGAATTGAAATCGGTTTTGTTTTTTGCTTAAAAATTACTTGATTGCTAGACTTATATAAAAAAATTATAAACATTAAATAGACAAAAGAAAAGTAGCCAGAACTGGTCAAAATGTCACTTAATTTAATCATCTGATCGCAAGGATACATGTATGTATGAAAATTAACAATGTACAAAATTATTTGAATTTATTCATAAACCTTCACTTTTTAGGCAGCTGTACACAAAGGATGCATATATGTTTTAGGTGGATTACCGAAAATAAAATTGTAGAGCGTTATGACCCTCAAAGTAACAATTGGACAAAGGTGGTTGAAATAATATCATCAAAAATTTGAAAAAACTAAAATAGTTTTCCATTACTTTTCATAGGTGAGCTATTTGCACATTGGACGTGGAGCGATGGGTTGTGTTTCAAAAGATGATCAACTTTGGGTTGTCGGAGGCGAACAAAACAAAAATATGAAATATTCCGTATCAGTTTACTATCCAGAATGTAATAAATGGGTGAGAAAGAAGTCGGTACCTGTAGCTTCGATATAGCTGTTATGTTGTGCCTAAAGCTCTACTTCAAAGTGAATAAAAAATATGAAAATTTTAGAAGTATTTAGCTGCATAGTTGTAGACTTTCTGGGGAATATTTTGCTCAAGGAAATTCAGATTTTAGCCGGTTTAGACATAGATAAGTTTGGTTGTAGCGGCACTAAAAGTTTAGTTTTATGCTGTTTTGTTGAATCTGAAGCTATATTTACCAGCAGGCAAAGATGAATACTCACGTACGTGCGTACTCAAATGAGCAGACTGGGGGCGGAGACTATTATAAACAATATGTATGGTTTATAAAGTGGTTGAGGTAAGTTTTGCATACAATTTTTTCTTTAATAATTTTATTTATTTAATTTAATGTTATACATTTAAGCAAAATATTTGTAAACTAGTCGGCGCTTTTAAAAATTCTTATGTCTCGCAGAGCTCACTGCACAATAACTTTAAATTATTTAGAATGCTTTGAAAGCCTCAATATTCCTTAATTCGGAATGTGGTAGCGGAAAATGTTTTTAAATCCATAGTGGGCCTGAAAAAGACTGACGATGAGTGCATATTTTTAGTAGACAGAACTTCACACCTTTCGGATCCTCTCACCTCTGTACCAGAAGTCAGTAGGGAGTCCTTTTTTATTTTTACAAATTTTCGTGCATTATAAGATTTTTTTTCTTCACCCCATCACCACCACGTTCAAGGTCTACCGCGCATATACAGCGGTCGCAGCGCCTCATTGGGTCCCGGTATATATTCATTCATATTGAGTACCATGGTGCCGGGAAAGTTTTTGCCTTTCACTTCACGATTTATACGGTAGCTGTTGCGATATGGTTGTATGGCATTCGCATATGTTTGCAGGCCATATGGCATTGTCGCCGCATTTGACACATCTAGCAATGTGGCCGTCGGCGTCGGATGATGCTGTTGCTGCTGCTGCTGTTGCATAGCGGCTACATTGATGTTCTCAGCTGATAATATTGCCGGTGTATGCGGTGCATACTCAAATGGGCCACCATTGATGGCGGCGGCCAGTGGCGGATGTAGTGCATGTGTGGCGGATTGCATGGCCGACGTTGCTGCATTTCCACCACTCAAATACGGACTTATCGGCACAATTAGTGGGCGTGTCGGTATGAGTTGTAGATAGTGCACGCCAGCGTCGGACATTGCCTGTGGCAGATATTGCATGAGTACGGGCGTGGGCTGAGGCATAGTATCACTTGAAATGCTATTGACATGGGGCGCAACGCCTGTTAGCGGTGCAGCATGTGGCACGATGTTGACGCTACTCAGCCTTTGTATGGGCGTGAAATTACTCTCCACATCAGGTAGTTTATAAGAGGGTTTGAAATTGTTTGTGTTCGTGTTGCTGTGGATGCTGCTGCTGGAGCTGGCGCCAGCATTGTTTGCGACATTATTTGAATGTTGTGCGGCTATTTGGCCATAGTTGGTGGCATAGGCATTGAGCGAATTCAATTGAGCATCCTGTATGTTCGGCTTGATCATCAACGAAGCGGACGAGGATGTGCCGCCGTTAATACTTTTTCCAGACTTTCCAACTATTTCGGGCACAGAAATCGGGCTGGCGTTGGACAGTGCTATGGCGTATAATAGTAATAGGGATAATTGAAGAGAGCATGGGGCGCTGTGTGCGGTCTTTGGTGATATGTGGGATGTGGTCGAGTGCACCGCACTGGCGTTGTGCTTCTTCATCTAGTTTGCGGAAGAGAAAAATATTTAAACTATTTATGTCTGCAAAAAGGATATTAGAG
>NW_016171882.1:0-13799 GCF_001687245.7 Rhagoletis zephyria | reverse complement strand
AAAGTTTTTACATTTTTGAGTTATCGAAATTTATCGAGCCGTCGAATTTTACAGTTATCGAAATTGGTCGAGTTAACGAATTTTGNCAAAGTTTTTACATTTTTGAGTTATCGAAATTTATCGAGCCGTCGAATTTTACAGTTATCGAAATTGGTCGAGTTAACGAATTTTGTTGTTGAGTTATCGAATTTTAGTGTTCTTGAAATTCATCGAACTTGCGATATGCATCAAATCATTGAAATTTATCGATAAACTTGAATGTATCGGGTCAATTCGAAGTCCTGCCGAAGTCCTCCAAAGACCTTCTCAGATGAAAAAAAATTGCTACGTGCTAAGTTAGTAAACCTCTCCAAGGCTTCTAAAACTAGAAAAACTGTCGAATTTCGACAGTAACTGGCACTCTAGTGTTACCTAAAATGGTGACCGCTGTATGTACGATGCTGCTGTCATCAAAAGGAGAGCAGTTCAAACCGAATATAGCATTTAATAATCTTGATCTTCGAAAGAAGCACACCGGTAATTTTGCCGCAGTGGTGTAGCTTTGTAGCGAACAGTGGTGCCGGAAGCTTACCAGTGGTTCTAAACCATTGACGGCTTTTGGCTTAAACTTTATATATAAGAAATAGAATTTTCTTACACATTTCCATTTAAATAATTAATAATAATAATAGATTGCCACTTACACATATGTTAGTGTTTGGCCGAGCTTCTCCTCCGGTTTGTGGCGTGCGCCATGATGTTTTCACACAAAGGGGAGGGACCTACAGTTTTAAGCCGACTGCGAACGGCGATTTTATGTTTGTGAGAAGCTGTTTTTCATGGCATAAATGCACTCGAAGGATTGCCATTGCCTGCTGAGATGCTAAGGAAAAAACTACTAGTATCAGCTTAAGACTGGTTTTCACTATGTCAGATTTTGACGCCAAAATTAGGCGACATATTTTGAAACAACCTTATCTCCTTTATCCATACCTTTGCCGAAGATATTATGGGCCAAAAACTGATAGATAGCCGATTTCGCAGCGCATGTACGCGACTAAAGACCTATCCTGTTCCAAATCAATCGATAAACCGCTTTTTGATTCCATTTGACAATGTGTTTTCACTTATTTGACGACACTGAATTTGACTTAGTGAAAACCAGGCTTGAGCAAGCTCGAAATTAAATTTAGACGCATGGTTTCGTCGGCAAATTTGCTTAGAATTTATATAGAAAATAGCCAAAAAGAAAGAAAATTGACCCGCCCTAATGTGCATTTACTTACTTATACATATGTATGTATATACTTACATTTTACATGTTTTTGCTAATAAGAGGGATGTTTTAATGGAGTCCGAAAGCAGGATGTACTTTAATTTGTTGGGCGCATTTCAGTGTATTTACGTATGTGGATATGTTTATAAGTACATGTGTATGTATGCGCAAAAGAATGCATTCGAACGTGCACATGGTTGCAATCACATTAAGTCTGCATCAATGATTGGTTCTTTGTAGTTGTGCAACATTACCAAATCTTTGTTGACATCATTACGAAGATCGATTTTATTGTTTGTCTCGTTATTTACATGAAAATATCCGCATTGCACATACGCATATTAGGAATGTTAAACCCGGGAATTTCGGGATTTGTAATTTGCTCTGGTGGCAATAATAGAAACTCATTTTGTTGACCAGTGTTGGCTATATTTCTTTTTCTTATTTAATAATTAATATTTTTCTGTAAATGTTTAGCTCATTATATATACATATAACACCGTGCGATAGTCAATTTTACACACACAAAAATCAATATATTCGCGAAACCAGGGGCCAAATATAGTAAAATTGCGTTTTTAGTTTATCATTCTGGCATGAGTAATTCAAAACTGATTTAAAAAATTCTGTGAAATGTGCGTAGAGAAAAAGTGTGGCTACCAAATTAAAGAGAAAATTCTGTAAAATTTAAACAGATTAATTTTTTTTGTGTATAAGAACGTTTAAGTATTGAAAATGTCCGTTCAAAATTTTATCCTTGAATATGCTTGAAATTTGGCAATATTTATTTAAAAAAAAAAATATATGTATGTTAAGGACTTATAGAAACTCGATAGCATCCTCGAATTTCGCCCTTCTAACTTTGTCAGCTCAAAAAATTACCTATTCGTGCTTGGGAATCTAAAATATTTAATTTTTTTTTAATTCTAAAGAATTTTTACGATTTAAGTTATTGAAAAAGAATGAATATCTAAATCCCCAGATCCCGGGATTGTGCTAATGAGAGCCCAAAAATCCCGGGATCGTAAAAAGCAAAAAAAATTAACATCCCTAATGCATATATTTAAGCACACTTGCATACACACATACATGTGCACTTATGTTATTTTGCAAAACAACTTATTTCGAATTCTGTAAACTGCCGATTTCTCTAGTAGGGCTTAAAATGTATCTGTCCTTTAAACACAAATTTTATTTTGATTATTTTTTTTTTGATTTCTAAACAATACATACACACATTAGAAGTAGAAGTAGCGGTAATTTCTGCGTATTTAACTCAATATTTGTAATTTTTGGAATATGACACTAATGAAGTAAATGAGCGATATATAACCTTTTGAACAAGCTTTGCAGTTTGAGATTTCTGCTGAGATGAAAATTTTCATGGCAGCTTCATCGTCATGCGTATGACCAAGGCCAAGTATCCTGTGCACAATAGTTTTTTCGATATCGTCTACGTTTCCGCACCTCATAAAAGGACACGCATGAAGAAAGATTTGTAGCGCGTAATTTTTGTTCGAAGAAAAAATTATTTGAAATAGAATTGCCAAAGAGCACCTATTCGCAAAACTTATTCTTGAAAAGTTATGTTGATACATCAAAATTGTAGCTGCCAAAGTGCGTAATATGGCAAGGCTCTTTGTGTGCTGCATGGATGTACTTTGTTTTGTTTTCGTTCGCTGCTAGACCAACCTTATTTGTCTCTTTCTTCAAGGTGGAAAACGCAGCGCTTACGGCTTTGGTGTTGAGGCCGACGATGCCAATACACGAAAGCGACAAAAAGGTGGGTTGGTCTGTGTGTTTATCCCACGTCCTTTCCAAGATTTGACGTATCTGGTCAATGATGGATTTGCAAGGTTTGTAGCCAACATAAAAATATCAAAGAAGTTGGTTCAGGAACGACTTCGCCTCTCACACCGAAAGTATGTCTATTGATTTCCTAAAATTACTTTCGAGCTGCATTCCTGGCTTAAGCAACACCTCAAGTTTTGCGAGCTCACATCTTTCTATACCTTTTTAGAAGACGTATTTTTTATTCTTTCGCAATCGCTCATTACTTACTCACATACCTCAAGTTGGCTTTTTGTGTTGCGTGTTTCTCTACAGCAGAGATCCACAAGGATCCATACAAATGTGGTTACAAAATCATTTCCGAGCTTCTTTGCCATGGCTAATTGATCATCTGCAACCCAGACCTCCGACTACTGGACTATAAACTATGGTTTGAGTTTTTGAAGCCCGCCAGCGGCCGTGCTATGGAAAATTTCTCAACGCATCTGGTGCGTACTGCAATCGATGAGTGGGGCCAAACCGGCTTCACCGCTGCTCGAAGAAAAATAGAGGCCAATTCGAATAAGATGCTCTACGCTATTTAGAAAAAAACAAAATTTTTTAGTGCCTCGCAAGATGAATAACCATATACAGCTAAATTTAAAGAAGCAACACTTTTTCACTTTCTGGTAGTATTTTATTACATACATACATATGTATCTGAGATGCAAGCAGACAAAACGGGAAAGTTTTACACTTCTAATTGCTTTGATCACAGTTTTTATAAGCCACACACATACTTTAAAACATAGATAAATATGTTGATTTGCATAAAAATATTTAAATATAAAATATACGCGAATGCAGCTCAATTCTTACTTTCCTCCTCCTTTTTGCTCTTTTTCTCCTTCTCCTTCTTACTTTCCTTCTTGGAACCCTCCTTGTGCTTTTTCTTCTTCTCTCCTTTTTTACCATACTCCTCATGCTCTTCATGGTGCTCCCCATGTTTATGCTTCTTTTTATACTTTTTCTCATCTTCATCCTTGTGTCCTTTTTGGTAGTGTTCTTTGTGCTTCTTGTGACCTTTCTTCTTGCCCGCTTCATAGTGTTCGCCCTTCTTGTGGCCACCCTCCTCCTCTGCCTCATGTTTATGATCTTTACCGTATTTTTTGTGGTGTCCTGCTTTATGTTCATCATCGTAGAATTTCTTTTCCTTCTTATACTCATCCTTATTGAATTTTTTATGATATTCTAATTCCTTGTGCCCCTTTTTGTGCTTCTTTTTGTGATGATGTTTGCCCCCTTTTTTGTGCTCGCCATGTTCTTTTTTCTCGCCAAACTCTTCCTCCTCATCATAATACTTCTTCTTTTTGCCACCTTTATTGCCATATTTATGTTCATGGTCCTCCTCCTCGTGGTGCTTTTTTTCATCCTCCTCCCATTCCTTGTGCTCCTTGTGTCCTTTATCACCCTTATGCTTCTTCTCCTTATGTTCCTCTTTGTGATATTTTTCGCCCTCCTCCTCCTTTTCCTCAGAGGATTCCTCCTTCTCTTCCTTCTTCTTCGCAGTCACAAATGTGACCAACAGTACGAATACCAGGAAGACTTTTAGATGGCGACGCATATTCGTTCGCGGACAAATTGCCAATGTAAAAATGTTTGGGTGCAGTTTTATAGCAAATTCAATGCAGCAAATGAGATATTACAAAAATGCGAATAAATTTAAGTTTGTACACTTGAAAAAATTCCAAAAAAGTTGTACGAAGGAAAAAATCTATATACATATATAATACGCGAAGGGATTTTTTGTCCAGGTCATCAGATCTTCACCGTTAGTTCGATTTGCAAAACGAGATGTCAAAATAAAGGGCTTGGGCTGTATATGTGCAATAAGGTTTTACTTTTTCGAAAAGAGTTGCCACCTGGTCAACAATTGAACTCAAATTATTTAATCAGATCATTAAGGGTTTGCTTTTTCAAAAAGAGTTGCCACCTGTTAAACAATTGAACTCAAATTATTTAATTTTCAATGCCGTCAGATCATTAAGATTTTGCTTTTTCAAAAAGAGTAGCCGCCTTTTCAAAGATTACGAAAAATAATGATAATTCTAAAAAAAATTCTGCAAGAAATTCTTCGCATAACAGCACTTTTTTCATTGCTTTACCGACTTTCTTCCGAAGTTTCGTAAAAGAATCGAAGTGTGCACAATTTATTTAATTTTAGAAAATTCGGCAAAAAATCGAATGAGATCATTACGAATTCTTTAAATTTTCTCTACAATTCACTTTGTAAAAATGGATTGCAGGGTTACTAAACCCTATGTTAATCAGTGAATCGACTACATGTTGTCTTTATTCTCATCTAACGGCTGGTCCGACTGGTTTAGGCCGTAGGGAGAGGAATGTTAGATGAGCTGATGAACATACTACACACATATTAAGTGGGCATGTGAATAGGTGGCTAGTGTCTTCGGGGCATCTTTTTCAAATTGGACTGAACAGTTTAAACTGCTAAAATATCCAGAATGGAGTTGTGTCAAAGTATCGTGAGCCCCATAAAGCAACTCGAGCTCTTCATCTGTAACAGGTGGCGTTGGTCTCCGAGAGGTGAGAGTTGACGAAGGCGTTGATTGATTTTCGATAAGTGGCATGTCCCCCATTAAGTGTGAATTTAATCACTAACTTTTTTCAGTTTACTTATAATCTAAAATATGTCAAACTAGTTTTGCCTTATTGATTTCTGAATTAAAGCTAGATATACCATTTTTTCAGCAGTCATGTTGTAATTTTGAACATGTTTTCTGACTAACAACAATTGTTACTACAGAGAAAATATTTAAAATAAAATTGGTTTATCCGGTTAATTAAAAAAGGGGCAACCGGTTTTTCCGGTTTTGAAAAACGGTTTCGAAAAAAGGAGAATAATCAGTACCCTTAATATGTACCAACTTGGTTTCATGGGGCGAAAATAATAAATACCAAGAATTTTTTTTTAAGATTACTGCAAAATCGTTATTTTTATTGAGACATGATAATAGTACATAACAAGGTAAAAAATCATTCTCTCAATTCGTGGGCAATGATTTCCTTTTGGCATTTGCAAGCATTTTAAAATCATATAAAATTTAAAATAAAAAAAACTAAACTGTTCACAATTGTTGCTGTTTGAGATTAAAAATGAGAATGTGGGTATGAGCTTGAGCTTTAAATTTAAAGTTATAACGTTAGACTGCTTCTCAATGATTTTACCTTGTGATCTTTTTATCATGGTTCAGTATGTAAACGGCAGGCTTTCCTCATACCTTTACAAGATGTATCATTTATATAAATCGGAATTTAATGTTATAGACACAACCCGATTTAGCTGATTTCACAGGGTACCGTCCTTAAATACTGTCATAGTGAGTGTTCGAAATCGCTTGGAATAAATTGAGCTTTTTTTTTGACCCACACATCGTAATAAGTACTCATACATATATATTGTACTTATGAAATGCGATGCAAATGTAACCCTAAGCTTATAGGAACTAAAAACAAAGCAAGAACAAAGAGGTGGCCATACTGCTACATATTCTTGAAAATCAATACTTACAGAACAACACGGACTACTGCATAACAACACCCACTTGTGGTAAAGAGTAACATAGGGGGCTACCAAACATCAATCCGATTCGGTTCTATATTGCTGGATCCAAGCTTGATAATAAGGTAGATGGAGGAATATAAGATGCTGCTGATAGCCTACGTCCAACAGTGAAGCTCTAAGAATGGCACTTGTCGGAAGCGAACTCCTTAAATTTAATGGCAGAGCAGTTCGCCTGGCATCTGCTATGGGTATCAGGACATTGTAACATTTGTTGACTCCATGAGGTGCTTTAAGAAGATGAAGCAGCCACTTTAACCTAACCTAACCCAGGTTTTGCTACTTATCGGCAGCTAACTGAAGTTCCTGCCTTTCGAAAAAACATCTTACCAATGCGTTGCAATGACGCAATTTAATAAATTTTAGAACACAAAAGGCACTTAAATTGAATAAACAATCAAATCATAAATCTGTTCAGTCATATCTTTTCTCACAGTGCAGCTGAAAATGTGGTTTTGCTTTTACAAACGAATGATGTAAATTTCATGCTTCAATGCCTCAATGCGGTCACCATAAAACGTAATACTAAAATTAAGAAAATGTAAAATTTCTGCAATAAAATAATTTGCAGCCTTTCAGATACACAAACATGCTAAAGTAAAGCGCATGGGTAAAGATTCACGAAAAATTAAACAAATAGGTATTAATGCTTAAAATAATTTTCTTTTAATCGACATTTTCAATGACCACTAGTGGCTTTCTTTTACGCATGGAATAAGCAGAGATATATTATTCTATTGAACTAAATATGTTTGCTATATGTATGTATGTATGTATATAAGTGCGTGTTGCAGCTAAGAAGCCATTTCAAAAGGGTTCCATTCCATTTAGCATCAGCGTATAGCCTTACCAGTATCTCATTACTAGCAAACAGGATTTCAATTAACCCACAAATTGATACTCAAACAATTGTCGCTTGCTGTGCGTCTTTTTGCCATACATCAGTCACGGCTACACCCCCAACACAAAGCGTAAGAACTACTCAAAGATGATCCTTTACTGCCTGCGATCACTTCTTAAGACTTGGTTTATTTTGCTTGAGCCCACGCGCTGGCTTCAAAATGTCACAAAGTGCAAATATGAGCCAGACAAAACAAGCGAAGTAAGCCGTAAACTAAGGTACTGAAAGGCTGAAGGAAAAGCACTAAATATGTTTGTATGTATGTATGTACATATGTGCGAAATAATGAGCAACAAAAATTGAAAATTTCACGAGCATGAACTGGATTCGCACCAGTGCACCAGTTAAACAGTCAAACCAATTGTTTTCGGCATCTGCCCATTGTTATCGATGTCGTTCAGTTCAATTTTCGTTTGACTGTCGTCTGTCAGTTTTCCGTTGTGTTCAGCTGCTGTGCTGGTTGCTGGCACAATTGAGCCGAGAGTCGAGGCGTTGCACTTTGTCTGAGGTGAGAATACAAATTGGCCTTTGATGGGATTTATGTGTGTTGCCTGAAAGGCGCACAAGTATCTTTACAAACACAAATCCATATACAAGCAATCTACTATATACATATGTATTTATATGGATACACAAATATGTATACATATATACATGTGTATATATGTTACTACATGCTTATGTACTTGCGGGAAAAGGGTAGTAATCCCCATTTGCTGATTGTTCCTTGGCTGCCTGCAAGGCCTGTGTCAACGTCATAATCGACTGTGCTACCAAACAGTAGCAGACGTCACGCTATCGAGAAGGTAGATACATACACCTATGTATATGTATATAGATAGAAGGACGATAAGTTGCCGAATCCATATGATATGTATGTTGTACATATATCTATACTTGGTCGGGACATAAATACTGTTACACACAGTTTGTGCTATAAAATAAAAAATAATGAAGGCCTTTGGAACACTTTTTTTTGTTAATTGATACAAGGTATATAAAGAGGAAATATTAATTCGAAATGTCCGACTTTGGCCTTCACGCACGTCTTAACCCTTTGTCTACCGCGGAAAAAGGTTGCACTATCCATCGTTCTGGTCCATAGGAACGCTATATAAGTAATATTGTAGGTCCAACGGCCCTGGGCTGGTAGTTCCCGTTATATTTACAATAGTATTACCAATTATAAAAAATATAACATGATCGAGAAAGTATCGACTACATGAGAATAAGCGAAGTAAAGGAGATACGGAGCTAAAAAACATCAGACATTTATATGGAAACACAATAAAATCTCATTCAGGTCCATTGGACACGGCCGGTAGACAAAGGGTTAAGTCACCTTGCTCATTGGCAAATTGGCTACTGCACGAATCAAAGGTGGTTTAAGATAATCGATGTTGTGGTATCTTTTATAGCAAAGCATGTCCTCTAAAACTGTTCACAATTTGTAATCCAGCGGGCCAGGAAATGCTGCTAAATTGTTGTGTAGTCAGGTTATGTGCCGGTGCAGAATTCTTGACTGGTTTTGGAGCAGAAAATGGTTAAGCGGCTTCCCAATAGCTTTCCAAAGGTTTCTGGGTAAACTTCCGTCGATTTTTTTTACCCCTTTTTCGCATAATTGCAAGTCAGTGAGCCCATCGCAAGAGACACCCCATCAAAACATGACTGGATTTAGATGATTACCCTTTTCGACCCGTGCATCCAGTTCCGGTACATCCTTAGATGACCGTACGTATATGTTATCATTTTGCTTATGAAGTTTTTCCTGTACGTTGAATATTTGTTCATCGGTAAATATTCCGGTGCCAGTTATCAGCGTGTCTCACCTACCAAAAGACGTTTGCATTTTGTCATTATATGTATTTTTTCAAAGCTGCGGTCAACGAATGTCTTCTCTCGGGCCATGATATCCTGTTCCCGGTGCGGATTTCGCTGAATTCAGCTTTGATGAACTGCGGAGTTCGAATTCTGCGTGGACGGGCCCGACCAGTGGCAGGTTTTACCCGACTGGTTTGCTTGCTCAGCTGATGTGAGGCCCATCGAAAATGTCGCCAGTTCAGCTCTGTTGCGGTATTGAAACCCAATGTCGTCAAAACGTTCCATCATAACTACATTCATATTTTTAGTTATAGGTGGATTAATAAATTTAAAAAAAAAATCGTTTTAATATTTTTTCTTAATCTTTTTCATTTTTTTCCATGCTTTTCTGTTCGAAAAGAGGGAGAAATGTGCATTATGGAAGTGTCCAATAAACCATCCTTTTCCAATAAACCCCCTTTATTATTATTATTATTATTGGATTGATTTCATATATCTCCATACCAAGTTATATTTAGTACTATACCATGAATAATTCCAGATGTATGGTGTACGAAATATTCGTATATGCCATGCCCCCTTGATATATCGAAAATATTTTTAATCTGTAACCATTCTTGAAAAGAATAATCTTGAATAAAAAAAAACGGTACAGCCGTTCTCGAACTTTGCGAACAGAAAAAAGCGCTTTCAAAATATTCAGTCTTTCAAAATTATATTTTTGATGCAGAAATGCGTCTGGATGCTATAGGAACATTTCTGCATGAAAAAGAAAATTTTGAATAAAAGTCCCATACGTCGTTTTTATCGATTAGGGCTCGATATTTACTAAATATCGATGCCGTACTCGTTGTGAGCTATTTTTGTTATTTGACAGTTTTACTAGATTTAATCCGAAAAGTACGGGATCAGCGTTATGTTAGATAGAAGGGTATTATAACTTTGTTCACATAACGATTGTGAGAAGGAGAGCAGTATGTATACATTTATGTATTTACTTATTCAAAAATAAAAAATAAATATTTATTGTACCAAAAGGTAGTGGGTGCTAATTTTTTGGGCTTTTTCAGATCCCGAGATTTTCGGGATGGCGTTGTCACAATCCCGGGATTAGTCCCGGTGTTTTATTTTTTCTCTCTGACCGCAGGGTTTTTTTTGAAGGACTTTGTAATTTCAAAGATATGATTACTTCCAAAAATTGTTGAAAAAATTCAATGCAATGTAGAATAAAAATATGGGTAACAAATGCAATAGTAAATTTCTTTAGAATTGAAAAAATTTAAACTTTTTGGATTCACCAGGACGAATAGGTAATTTTTAAACTCGAGGATGTTATCGAGTTTATATAAGCCCTTAACAAATGTTTTATCAAAAACAAGTATTGCACAATTTCAAGGAGAATGATATTTTCAATATTTACCAGCCCTTCTTGAAACTGAATCCGTTCAAATTCTACAGAATTTCCTCATAATTTTATACCCACTTCTTCTTTAAGCACATTTCTCTAAATTTTTTAAATCATTTTTTAATTGCTGACGTCAGAGTGAAAAACTAAAAACTCTATTTTACTATATTTGGCCCATGGTTTCGCGAGTATATTGGAGTTTGTGGAAAATTTACTATTGCATGGTATTATATGTATAATGAGCTAGACATTTATAAAAAAATATTAATTATTAAATAAAAAAAGAAATATAGCCAATACTGGTCAAGAAAAGGAGTTTCTATTATTACCATCAATGCAAATTACAAATCCCGAAAATCCCGGGATTACTTGCCAACAATCCCGGGATTCTCGAGGCCTTAAAAAGTCCGGGATCACGGGATTAACATTCCTACTAGGTACTGTGGCCAAAGGTAATCATCAGGGAACGGATTTTTAGGACCTAAAAACCTATAAAAAAGGCAAAATAAAGTAACGAAATAGGCTGGAAAAGGCAAAATAAAATAGCGAAAAATGCAGGAAAAGGCACTAGGTATTGCAAAAAAAGCAAAATAAGGCACTAAAAAAAGACAGAAAATACGAAGAACAATCAAAAAATACATTTATTTTAGAAATGTTTGTATTACAAGTAAAAAGAGAAAAACTATGAACTAGTTTCATTATATGAAAAATTTGTACTTTGAATCTTTGACTATTTTATCCTTTCGAGTTTCTAACTCATAAAACTTTAATCTGTATAGTTGTAGTAACATTGAACCACAAGATGAATTTTGAAGTTTTCTGGCAGCATTTTCATTCGATTTTCGCGAAAAAAAACCTTGAATGTACTAAATGCGCCCGACGTAAGTTGATACAAGTGGAGCCCAATTTAAATATGGAACGTTTGAAACGTTCATATTATCAGAAAAAAGGGCGTTTTCCCCGCCCTTTACAATTTTATCCACACCCCTTATTGTCTTCAAGCCTACGTTAGCTGAGAAAACGGCTTTGAATTTTTTCAACACCAATTTGGCAAGCAGGGGCCGTGCTTCTATAAGCCGCATGGGCGTGTGTATATTTTTTAATCTTAAAAAAAAAAATTGTTAATGCTATAATCACTTTTTTAAAGGTAGAAAAGGCAAAAAAAGGCAAATATCTTAAAGAAGGCAAAAAAAGGCAACTTCAAATGTGTATATGTATATGGAATCAGGGAAAGCTAAATCGTGGACATTCTTAATCGAATGTACTCTATCTCTTTAGCAGAAAAAAGGCAACTTCCATAAAATCCGTTCCCTGGTAATCTTCTATTAAATGGTTGTAAGCCATGCAGCCCGAAGAAAACTGTGTGTGTGGTGACCGTATGCCCGTCCGTCCGTGTACACGATAACTCTAGTACATATTGAGATATCTAAATGAAACTTGGTGCGTGTATTATTTTCACGCCAAGGACAGCTGGTACTGAAAGTGGACAAAATCGGACATTAACCACGCCTACCTCCCATATAACGGTAGTTTTCAGTAATAGGAAAACTGCGATATTTTAGTAGATAAGTACTAGAAGCTTATTCACTCAAAATTGATATTTATAATGATTTTTAGATGAAATATAAGAATATTATACATTTTTTGGAAAATGGATGTAGCCACAACCACTTATGATTACGTGTGTATAACTTGGTAACCGTCCCACCAATTTCTCCCAAATTTCGCACAGCTATTGATCCTGGTAAAAGATACCAAAGGAAGTAGTTTTAATATGTTTATAATTTATGACCACATATGTGTATCTCGGTAATCGTTCTTCCACTTTGTAGCAAATTCGGTAAAATTATTATACTTGGCACACAAAAGCAAGACGAAGAAAACTTTTAAAATCGGACTAAAATTACGCATAACTTATAACGGTTAATTTCAAAAAATGCTGAAACTTCGATATTTCTTTTTAAGGACGCTAATTTACTCAAAGTTGATACTCACAACAATCCTTTGGAAAAAATAACATTATTATGGAATTTTGGAAAATGTGCGTTGAAATTTGTACGGAATTTTCTGTAGCTAAATTTTGGTAAAGTCTAACTTAACGTACTATCGCAGATGTTTGAAGTAGGGGTAAAATTAGCATAGCTTACCATGTGGCGGTAGTTTCCGGAAAGGTAAAAAAACTATATTTAATACGTGCGCCAGGTATTTAATGTTCGGCTTCGTCCGAACTTAGAGTTTTTTTTTTTTTGTAATGACTCGGGTCAAAACCTACTTAATGGATTTCAATAAAATTATTTTGAAATTATTCCTTAGGCATCAGGTCTCAAACATAGGCTACCAAATAAGTCCCTAGGTGGGCTCGCTGCACTCGAGATATTTCGAAAAGTCGTATTTATGTCTGATCAGGTGTCGATAGATGGCGATGGAGTCGAGATATATAAAAAATCAGCATAATGGGTATTAATTCCATGCTAAGGAGGGCCGCAAAGCACGCACAATATTCTAGTTTTAATAATAGAAACTGATTAGGAAATTATTATCAAAACATTTCAAAAAGGCGTGGCTTCGAGGGGCGCACCATGTAAGTAAATGTACATATGTATAAGCAATGTCCATTGATAGATACATACATATGTACATAATTATGCCTAAGATGTTTCTACTAAAATTAATCTTTATATTGGTGTAGTGGCTAGTAATGTACGCTACCACTCCACATGGGTTCGAGCCCATTTTCCAGCTAACATCAAAATATGCAACATAAAAAAGTTGTTCCTAATAGCGGTCGCCCCTAGGCAAGCAACGACAAACCTCCGAATGTATTCTGCCATGAAAAACAGCCTCTCATAGAAATGCCATCGCCGTTCAGAGTCGGCGTAAAACTGTACGTCTTTCTCCTTTGTGTGACAACATCAAGGCACACGCCACAAATCCGAGGAGAAGCTCGGCCAAACACTAAAGCTGGGATCACACGATTTGTACATTTGGCAAAAAATTTGTCAAA
>NW_016171880.1:0-13802 GCF_001687245.7 Rhagoletis zephyria | reverse complement strand
TGGCACAGGCAGCAGCAGCAGTGGTTCAGCAAAAAGTAGTAATGTCCCTCTTTCATTTCTCTTGTTTCTCATTTTTCCCCTTCCACTGCTGCTACTCAGCTATTCTAATAGATATTTATTATTTGCGCACTCATCCTCTTCTTTCATCTTCTTTTTCTTCTTTTTCTTCTTCTTTCTTGCTGTCTCTGCTGTATTATTATTAATATTTAATATGGCAAGATTCACTTTTTTGGCTGCGCTCATTCTGTCTGTTTGAGTTTGGTACTGCTGCAGAGCGACATATACCAGCACTCGGACACTGACTGCTTGTCCAGTTGTTGTGTTTGCCTTGTCGAATCACTTTTTCCTGGAGTTTAGTCAGGCTGTGGTTGTGCTAGAGATTTGCGCTGCTGCTACTGTTGCTAAAAACGTTCCTGGTATTAGCAGTTTTAGCTTTATTTCTCTTACTCTTATTCTTTTGAGATGAATTTAATTAAAAATTAATGAGGACAAACAACAGCGCAGTTGATTGCAGGCTGTCTATTTTGAGCTGTTCTAAAATCAGCACAATTTTTTTTGACAAAATGCAAACATAATTTAATGAAAGTGGTTGCGATTATTGGGTTAAAATGTTTAATGCTAAAAATACAAATTGGATAGTATAAAATTAAAAACAGTTGTTAGATGAGCTATAACCTTATTGAATGCCTACAACTGATAACAGTGCGACAGATTCAAAGTAGTATTCGTTGTATTTCTTGATCCATTACCATTAAGTGAACTACTCTGCACACCGGGCGTTTCTGTGATTTTCTTTGCCTTTGCCATTTTATTTGCTTTAGTCAGCATACTTACTGGGAAAAATGGGTAAATTAGACGCCGAATGTCAGCACGCTCTACTTCCTTGTGTGTCCCTACATGCCCGGTTTCAATTTGTGATTGACCGTGATTGATGCAGATAAACTGGAAAACAACAATAACAACAAAACACGACAAGTGGCCAGACAGAGATTTAGCGTGGTCGGGTAACGTGATAATGGCCTATTTTGAGATAACGGCCAGCAAATGACGGCGTCGACAAGTGGCCCTGCGCAAACTACAAACTACAAAGTGACTGTATGTGGGCGCCCACTAATTAACGAATGACGCGACTGTAATTTAGTTCACTGTGATGACAGAGTGAGGGCTAATTCAATTACTATCTGTCTTTCTGTTTGTCTGTCTGTCTCTCTGTGTGCGCTGGCAGTTGTGTGTCCGCTGAGAATTACTGCCAGTTCAGAGTTGCCACTGCAGGCGAGTTGATTCATTCAGTGTACATTCTTGATAGAGGAGGCAAACAGAATCAGACGGTAGTACTTCTACACTACAATGTACAACTCCTGTTACACCCAAAAAGAGCCCATCGCTAGATCTAGTAGTAGTAGTCATTGTGTTTATCAATAATTGATCTATTATTAGCACTCACAAACGAGAGATAGATAGCAGTTTGTGCACCCCATTCACTCAATAATTGATTTCCTGCCACTGGTCATACTGTGATAAGCNGTGTACATTCTTGATAGAGGAGGCAAACAGAATCAGACGGTAGTACTTCTACACTACAATGTACAACTCCTGTTACACCCAAAAAGAGCCCATCGCTAGATCTAGTAGTAGTAGTCATTGTGTTTATCAATAATTGATCTATTATTAGCACTCACAAACGAGAGATAGATAGCAGTTTGTGCACCCCATTCACTCAATAATTGATTTCCTGCCACTGGTCATACTGTGATAAGCGGCAGTGGTGCTCGTGGCCAGTGCTTATTCTGCTGTTGATTGGTGTACAATTTTTGTAGCAACTTTTTATCTAATTTGTTTGCCGCCGTTTGTCTATTTTTAAACAGAACCGAATGATTGCCCTCTTAAGCAAGCTGCCCTGTCGCACTGAATGGGGTCTCTGGTTTCCCTATGAACACTACGTCATTGATTCCTGCGCTCGGTGCTACCACTACATGCCAGAGTCGGCTTTCAAACCTGGCCTCAAATACAGGTAAGTGTAGCGCCTTGATGTTTGACTAACAAATGTCTCCGAAAAGCACCCAGACCAGACTATTTGCTTAGTTTCTTAAACAAATGTTGCCCCAGCGACTAACTAACATGGACTCTAATAACAATGACTACATTTTTCATCCTTTTCTCATGTGCGGAATGTGCCCAACTTCTTTCCAGTTATGTACCGTATTTGTACCTTTACCACGAGGCGCTCAACTCAACCTTCCTCGGCAATGACACCTACAACCTGCTCTTCACCTTTGGCTCGGTGGCGCTCTTCAATAAGTGGCGACAGTGCTGCAATGAAGCCATCATCTGCTGCGCCAACTACCACAAGCAGTACCCCGGATTGCACAAGGCTGTCCCACTGGAAAGCATGGAGTTCTCGGCACCAGTCGCCGATATTGATAGCAGTAGTGGTGGCGGTGGTAGTGGTGGTGGCCAGCTAAAGTGGTGGCAAGTGGCCAACGAGTCCGCCCCAGTGGACCTCTGTCCTCCGACGTGGGATGGCTGGCTGTGCTGGGACGAGTTTGCCCGGCCGAGCCAGGTCCTCGAGCAGTCCTGTCCGAAGCACATCTACTGGCACCAGTTGGTACCACCTTGCCGAGGTAGGTGTTGTCGCACTGTTGACGCACAACGTCGAATGGCACAACAAACAAAGCAAATTAATCTTCATTATTTGATGATACCGCTTCATTTCATTTTTCCCTCATTTCTTTCAGGCTACGTCACGAAAAAATGCAACGAAAGTGGACAGTGGTTTCAGAATAAAGAGCACAAAGAGTGGAGCAACTACACGATGTGTGCTCGAGACGATGTGGGTAGAACTTCTTTAGAAATGAGATTACCATTTTGTTGTTGTTTGTTGTTTGTTGACTCAATGTGTGTGTGTTTTTCGGCTTTTATTTCAGATCTACGCTCGCCGCATTGAATACTCACTGGTGACAAATATCATCTCCATGTGCGCCCTCATTCCAGCCTTGATCATCTTCACGTATTACAAGTGAGTGACCAAATAATCGAAGCATGTTTTGTTGGATGAGCTTGTTTGAGCTGCATTATCGCCGATGTTTATTTTATTCACGTTCGCAAGCAAAACTAGCAATCAGCTTTGATTATTTGTTTTCTGCAGTTTTTTTTGTTGACTATCATCAATACAGTGCCATTCATGTGAGGTAGTAGATAGTGCGGCTGCTGTTGTCGTACAGAGAGAATCTCATTATGTAGGCCTAATCCAATTGCGATTTAGTGATCCTCGGTTTGCGGCTGTACCAAAGTTCTGACCATAGCTCTTGTTCTCCCCCATCCTTCTTCCCAGGCAACTCTCCTCAATGTCTCGCATTCGCCTGCACAAGCACCTCTTCACGTCACTCCTCCTGCACGCCATCATTTCCGCCCTGCTCAAATGGCACCTCCTCAAGAGTACGCACAATCGGTCAGCCAGTGATGACCGCTCCGAGTTCTCACGGGTGCACGGCTACGCGGGGGCTCCCCTTACCGACAGTGCCAGTGAAGCAGGAGGAGGAGGAGGTGGTGGTGGTGGAATCCCCTCTCCAATCGACCCTTCCTCCTTCAAATGGCCTTCCCTCTGTCTGGTGCTCTCCGTGCTGCTGCGCTACTTCCGCTCGGTGAACTACCTGTGGATGTTCAACGAGGCGCTGTACCTGCACCAGCTAATCAAGCACGCCTTCTCGCAGCCCTCCCTGCGCCCGCTTATCATCCTCGCCTACAGTCTGCCCTTCATCACCACCACCTCGTACATCTTTGCCCGCTCTATGGCGCCCTTCACCCTCGAGCCGACTGCCTTCGTTGAGGAGGCCTACGCCGAGGGTGGCGCTGCTGGTCAGCTGCACACTGCAGCAACAGCAGCAGCAGCTGGCAACGACCAGCACAGCCAAAGCAGCCTGTACAGTGCTCAACAACTGGTCGACAGTATTTACGCTGCACAGCAGGTCGGACTGGCTGACCAAGCTGATGGTCTGTTGTCCTCCACCGGCGGCAACAGTCAGCCAGCAGTCTTTCTCCTGAGCCTCGATGATCAGCAGATGAACGACCGTGTCCACTATGCTCTCAGCTCGCTCATTCGCTCATCGCCTGCCATTCGCCACCAGCTGATGACGCAACAGGATTCATCGTCATCATCGTCATCCTCACCTGAACCCGATTCCTGGCTGAATGATTTATTGGCCGGTGGAGGTGATGGCAACAATCACCGCCAGCAGTTCCTGGCAACCGCCGAGCGGCTGGTTGCCGAAGAGTCGACAACCACTGAGCCAACCCTTGAAGAGCAGCAGAATGCAAATGGCGTGCTGGCTAACTTTGACGCTTTTGAGGACGTCAGTCTGCTGGAAGAGGAGGACAACTGCTGGCTGATGCCTTCCTATGAGAGCTGGCACGAATGGATTATCAATGTGCCCAATTTGGCCATACTCATTGTAAGTAGAGCATTGACATTTTCCTTTTTCCTTCACATTATTTTGATTCACACTAATGCCTCCCTATCTCGCAATGACTCCATTACTGTCATAGGCACAGTTTTCCTAGGCAGTATCTTAAATTCACCGTAGACTTACCCCCTTTCCTTTTCTGCTCGCGCTAATATTACCGTTCAGCTAATAGTAAATTATTATTATTATTATCAATAATGATATCACCCTTCACGAACCATGAATTTTATTAGAATACACATTCATTCATACAAAAAAAAGTCAAGCGAGGGCCAAATGCGAAGGCGGAATTCAAACATTGCGCACTACTGCCGCTGCCAGACAGACAAAAGGAGCGTGAAAGAAAAGTAAGAGAGAACGGGTTTAACTTTGGAGCTTTGATTAAAGTGCCATCCTTACGGTGCTGTGCTTTTCCTGAAAACAAGAGTGAAGGAAACGAAGTGAGCTCCAGAAAAGTGCTTTTGCAGCTGTGAACTGTATATTTNTAGGGCACAAGACGGCAGTCACACACACACAAGCACAAGCACGAGCACATATCAGCTAGAACAATCACCGAGCTCTNGAGAAGGGGTTTAACTTTGGAGCTTTGATTAAAGTGCCATCCTTACGGTGCTGTGCTTTTTCTGAAAACAAGAGTAAAGGGAACGAAGTGAGCTCCAGAAAAGTGCTTTTGCAGCTGTGAACTGTATATTTTGGTGTAATATGTATTGCAAAAAAACACCGNTGCTGAGCCGTTTTCATAAATTTAAATATTAACGTTGCCCCTATACTTCATTTAAATCATGTTCTTCATTTGGTGTGTGCGTGTTTGTGCACTGTGCACAAATTGCTGCTCGACATTTGTAATCACAGTTAAAACGAGAGACGCACTCCCTTCAGTAAAGTTAAGAGAAGCGTACAGTGGCGGAAATGAGGATCAATTTGTGGGGCACAGGAAAGGAGGAGGAAACGGAGGAATTCACATTTTTTCATCNGGCTGAGCCGTTTTCATAAATTTAAATATTAACGTTGCCCTTATACTTCATTTAAATCATGTTCTTCATTTGGTGTGTGCGTGTTTGTGTGCACTGCGCACAAATTGCTGCTCGACATTTGTAATCACAGTTAAAACGAGAGATGCACTCCCTTCAGTAAAGTTAAGAGCAGCGTACAGTGGCGGAAATGAGGATCAATTTGTGGGGCACAGGAAAGGAGGAGGAAACGGAGGAATTCACATTTTTTCATCCTGACTTACAATTAGAGATGCTGCTGCCAGTGCATCGATAGCTGTTGGAGCTTACTTGAAATGTTAAAAGTAATAAGTACGTTCTAAGTAGCAGAATATGCAACGTACATTTGCGGTATTTTGTACATTATGTTGTTCACTGCGTGGGCTGCTTACGCCTTTTGGCAAAAGGCGTTTGATATTTGTCGTTGTGCCATTAAGTAGTTTAATTTTCTACAAAGAAAGATACATTTTGTCCTGATTTTATACTTGCATTTTTACAGGAAAATGAGCTTCACTTTTAAGAGTGCATTTTTTGCTTCAGGTAGTGTTCTTTTTTAGGTATTTTCAACAGCAAACTTACTCTTAATTGACAACTGACAGCAAAGTATAAAATTNTTTTGTCGTTGTGCCATTAAGTAGTTTAATTTTCTACAAAGAAAGATACATTTTGTCCTGATTTTATACTTGCTTTTTTACAGGAAAATGAGTTTCACTTTTAAGAGTGCATTTTTTGCTTCAGGTAGTGTTCTTTTTTAGGTATTGTCAACAGCAAACTTACTCTTAATTGACAACTGACAGCAAAGTATAAAATTCTGTGTCAGTAAAAGGTTTCTGTTAAATTTGTCAAAATCTGCATTTTGAAAATGCTGCATGGCTGCGCTTTATTACTATCATCACTTACACAGTTTGAAAAGTTGTAAAAGACCTGCTCATTTGGCTAATTAAATTACCTACGTTATCACTTACCTTTAGGTAACAACAAAAACAGTGTATTTTGTTTACTTTTTAAAAGTAGCACTTTAGTGCTTTTGGCAATGTAGTGTGTTTTAGCCTTTGTAGTTAATGGCAGTATTCCTGTTTGAAAGTAGATTTTTTTAATGCACTGCAGTGATCTTAACCAAGATTTGCACTTGCAAAATACAGGCACTACTTCACTACTAAATTGACAACTATCAATACTACCGTTGCTTTTAGTAGCAGAGAGATTTAATCTGGGCAGTCTACAGTTTTTACAACAATTTTGTAACTTGGTTTTTATCTTGTAACAAGAAAAAAATTTCTGTCAACATCAAAATTGAATGTAAATAAAATTTGTGATTTTCGCACTTTTGATTGAGCAAAAGAGTTTTTTACTAATATGATTTGTAGATGATAGTGGCAAGACATTTTGTTTTGTTTGTCAAAAAATTCTTTTTCGATTGACAATTAATGAGAAAAACTGATAGCATCAGAAAGAAAGAAAACGAAAAGTCACACAAAACGTAGAGAAAGATTTTCCAGCCATTTTGAAACCAATCTTATTTCTGACGATTCATTGCATTACAGCCGTACAATTGTGCTTCCTTTTAAAAGTTAGATTGTAGATTACCGCGAGTAAACGGTAAAAAGTTAATGGCGCTATCTTTTTGTGCTTTTAACTTTTGTAATGCAAATAAATCACATAGTTTAATTGCATGAAACTGGATATCACACTGAATGCTGCTACTTTAATAATTCTCCAGACAAATATCTCACTTGATCTTTATACTCAAATTCTTATTTCACTGTACACTTAACTTTGAAGATGCGAATATCTTGTCGAAACTGGTTGGAAAACTACTGTATTTTAAAAATACTTTATTTTAATTTTAATATAAAAAGTAAAAATGCGCACAAAAGAAGTGGTGCAGCCCAGTAGTGAGGCTGTGTGGTGCGCTGGTGCTTTGCCGACCAAGATGGTCAATGCAGGGTCAGAGTAGGCGTAGTTGACGCAAGTTCTGCCTCATCATTTCTTGGCANTTATTTTGTCGAAACTGGTTGGAAAACTACTGTATTTTAAAAATACTTTATTTTAATTTTAATATAAAAAGTAAAAATGCGCACAAAAGAAGTGGTGCAGCCCAGTAGTGAGGCTGTGTGGTGCGCTGGTGCTTTGCCGACCAAGATGGTCAATGCAGGGTCAGAGTAGGCGTAGTTGACGCAAGTTCTGCCTCATCATTTCTTGGCAGTGGACGGCTTGGCATCCGCCTTTGACTCGGCTTTGGAAGCGCCCATCTGGCTGCTGCCGCCAGCTTTGGAGGCACTGCTCCCACCACCACCTCCAATCGAAGATGGTGCCACCTTTGAGCCACCTGCTTTGNTTTTGACTCGGCCTTGGAAGCGCCCATCTGACTGCTGCCGCCAGCTTTGGAGGCACTGCTCCCACCACCACCGCCTCCGATCGAAGAGGGTGCCACCTTTGAGCCACCTGCTTTGGAGTGGACGCCGCTGGCACCGGTAGCACTGCTCCCACCGGCAATTGAGGAGGCAGCCACTGAAGATCCGCCACCAGCATGACTACCACCGCCGGCCTTGCTTCCGCCACCGGCGATGGAGGAGGCAGCAGCCACTGAGGAGCCGCCCCCAGCATGGCTACCGCCGCCGGCAATGGACGAGGCAGCGACCGCCGAAGAGCCAGCCTTACTTCCGCCTCCGGCAATGGATGAGGCAGCCATTGAAGATCCTCCACCAGCCTTGCTGCCGGCAATCGACGAGGCGGCCACTGAGGAGCCGCCCGCTTTTGAGCCGGCCACTGAAGAGCAGGCCTTGCTTCCGGCCGCCGAAGAGCCCCCTCCTCCGCACACCGAGGAACCGCCACCCGGACAGGAAGAGCCGCCAGCTGATGTGGCGCTAATGGCCGACGAGCCGCCCACTTTGCTGCCGCTCACCGCTGATGAGCCGCCGGCTTTGGAGAGCTTTGAGCCAGCCCCGGAGACGGAGGAGCCGGCAGCGGAACTGCTGCCCCCACCTGGGCCACCAGTGGCGGAGAGAGTGCTGCCCGCCTTTGAGCCCATCACCGAGCTGCCTCCAGCGTGCGACCCGCCCATCTTGGAGCCCACCTTTGAGCCAGTGGCGGAGAGGGCGTGTGAGGCGGCCACCAGATCTGCCTTGACCTGCTCCTTTGAGGGAACAGCACTTGCCAGCTTTGACTGAGGCTTCTCCGCCGGTTCGGCCACTCCTGAGGCGGCGGCAGTAGAGGCGGGGGCAGCGGAAGCAGGCGCAGCTTCGCCGGTGGCTGAAGCAGCTGGCGCACCGGTGGCTGAAGTGGCAGAAGCGCCCGCCGGAGTTGACGAAGCGACCGGAGCCGCTGACTCATCTTTGCCTGACTTCTCCGCCGATGGGTCAGGTCCGCCTTCCTGAAGCTCAAGGTCTTCTTCTGCAGGGCAAACAAGTGAAAAGTGAGAATGATAGTGGGGGAGTAATGAAAACGGCTGAACCTACTAGAACCACCACAGCCCATGTTGTAGTGTGTTTGGCGCGGGTGGGACCTGTTGCTGACGATGCAAAGAAAGAGCAAGAGCGGAAGGGCTAGTTGCAGAAAAAAAGTTTCAAAAGCAAACAACAATCACAAAATAATAAATGACAACCAACTAATGTGAGGACGCTTTTGTGGACTTTGACTGCCATTGTTGCAGATATTTTTGGCAAATATTTCGAACTCGATTTGCTGATTTTTTTTATAAAAAAAATGTTTACAACTTTTATTAACTTTACCGAAAAGATGATTTTCAGTTTATTTTTGCCAAATTCTAAAACTTTTAGTTAGAAGATTGCTACATTTTAATTGAAGATGTGAGAAAGTTTAAACGTAAATGCGCATGAAAGCGTTTTCTGAACATTATCTGAACTTATCACTTCAAAGAAATAATAAATTGTGTCCAGTTTTGTCAGTTTAGCTTGTCAAATCCTTCTCTAATTAATTTCCTTTTTCAAAGTTTTGCTCAGTTCATCATCATCAGCACTAATTTTCTGTGCACCACTGCCGCTCTATTCAAAGCAAAGCAAAGGACGATTTTGTCACTGAATAGGGAAATCCCCTTTCTTCTCTCTTTTGCCCTTCTAATAAGATTTGTAATCGCATTAAGGCTACACTCGATTTACTGAAAAGTGGGCTTTCCTNGGCAAAGGACGATTTTGTCACTGAATAGGGAAATCCCTTTTTTTCTCTCTTTTGCCCTTCTAATAAGATTTGTAATCGCATTAACATTGGCTGACAGTTTTCACTACTTATTGCGAGCTAACAATTTTCACTATTCCGGGGTGCTACATTCACAATTGTATGTCACTGTGAATGGAAGTAGCACCAACTGCTTCATCGGAATTAACCCTTTGAGAAAAAGCAGTTGAATGCACACTTACACGCTTCTGTATTGAATGATTTTACTATTGGTGGCTAAATATACAAATGTTCGTGTATAGCTGAAGAAAAGAGCGTGCAATCGAAATTGGCGTCCATATATCACTGCTGCTTGTCTTGTGTTTTTGCTGCTGCTGGTAGTGAAATTGCCTGGTCGACAAGCAACGGAGGAGCAAACCTTGGGAAAAGGTGCTCGTGCTCCAGCAATGCCGCAGTTTTTGTGTTTTTGCTCTCTGCTTTCGTTGTTGTCCTTGACTGAAACGTGTCAAAACAAAACAATCGTACTGCGGTATTCGCCTAGCTTGAACTGCCAGTCGCGCCCCAGAAGTGGTGATGAACTGTTCTCTGGCATTGACATGACTCCAAGCCATAGTTTTGCCAACACATTTTAGAATTCTTTACAAAGCATACACAATGGTGGCGGTGCCAGTACATTCTGGATCTGTAGCAGCCATCCGCCGTTTCTTCTCTAATCTGGTCGCCGGCGGCAGCATCGAAAATTTTTGCGCACGCATAATGTAAATAGCCATCAATCATCATCTGAGCCAGATTCTCGTTCGGGATTCTTGCTACCGTTTTGTTGATGAAAAGCCAAGAGGATTATGCTGCCACTGCTGCTTCATCCCCCTCCTTCCCCTGCTCAAAAATTTTCTCTTTTCATTTGTCTGAAAACTTACGCTTTACTCTATCTCATGTTCTTTCAGATCAACTGCTTCTTTCTGTTGTGGCTGCTGCGCGTTCTTTGCATCAAAGCGGCGGCGACGATGATCTCCAATAATCGCAACAACAGCAGCAGCAATCACCACCACCACCAGAACCAACATCCGCCTTTGCCAAACCAGCAGCAAGGACCTAGCTCTGCGATGGTCACCGCCTCTCCAAGTGGCCAGCAGTCCAATCATCAGCACCATCACCACCATCGTAACCAGCACCTGAACGGTCATGGAAGTGGCAGCGTCTCCGGTCGCAATCACTACCACCAGCAGAGTGTCTTCAGTCGACAGAGCATTTTGGTGTCACTGCGAGCCGCCGTTCTGCTGCTGCCACTGTACGGCCTGCACTACCTCGTCATCGTCTACCGGCCCAAGATTGAGTACGTGTTCTTTGTTGTCATCGCTCTTGTTACTATTTTCTTGCTAACTTTACGTTATTTGTCATTCTGTTTTCTCTGGAATTCTTTAGAAATTGCTGGCTTTCGGAGACGTATCACTACCTGTCACTCAGCCTTGATGGCCTGCAAGGCCTAGCCATATCGATCATTTTCTGCTTTGCCAATAGCGAGGTGAGTCGTAGTGAAAAATAGAAAAAAAACATTTTTTATTTTAAAATTAAAACTTTTATATATTTTGTTGCTAAAGATTCGTCATCTTCTTACACGGTCATTGCAACGAGTGGGTACTCGTCAACGGAGTACCACTATTTACATGACCGAAGTGGCACCGACAAATCGAGACTAGTGATGATGGTGCTGGACAACCGATAATCATCATGACTAGTAATAACAAACTCTCCCCTTTTTCCATCTTTGTGATAACCTCATTACTCAAATTACAAACCTCATTTTTGCCTCTCACACCCTCTTTCTCAAACAAGTTATTGCCTGTTGACTTATCGAAATTCTCATTATTTGTTTATAAAACACTAAGTAAATTATGTTTTATTTCTTATTAAAGTTTTTACTGTGAAACAACTTTATATAGTTTGGGAAATTCTTGCTTCATTTGTGAAATCATGTTCTTGTGTTTCGTTTCAGTAAACTCAAAGTCATGTTTCAAATACAAAATGTTTACGTTAGGAAAAAGCCTCAATATTCGCCAAAACAGAGTATAGCTTAAGCTAAACACTTCAAAATGAAGGTATTTTACTGATAAAAACTGGGGATAAGCGTAGATATCAGCAGAACTGACTGGCATTTGATCACGACCAACGTATATAGATAAAAGTGTAAGATTTTTCAGTTTTCCTAAACCGGTAACCATTTCGGCTAAAGGAAGGTGCTCGCCAAACTATCAGAAAAATAAAATCACATTTTTATAAAATGATAGTATTGAAATTTTTAGTAACTTACCATCAAATCCATAAATTGTAACTCTTGAAATTGGTCACAAACAAAATGAAATGTTTTTGAAAAGTTTTCGATTCTATTGCTTTTTGAGAGAAAAAAGCCAAAATCAAATCCCAAAATTTTTTGTTTTACTAGTGGGTTTCGTTTAATCAGCTCTTCCAATTGATCTGGTCCCAAGTAGACGTTTGATAAAAAAAGAAAAATATTGGAAGATATATGTGAAAGAATAGGAACTAAATCAAAAGAATAAGATGTTAGACGGAACATAAGAAGTTGTGATACAATTGTAAAGTTGTCGGGAAAGCGATAACCAGTGTTTATCTGCAAGTGAAGTTTTGTCAGTTTTGACATTGTGTTGATGCACTCCAAAAAACGATTTAATTGAATAGTGTTCAAATATTTTGGCAAACCAAAATTTGAAAACGAATCAAGGCAAAGTCTCCAAGGTTCTAGAAAGTTTGCCAAATCCAAAGTGTCAAAAGAAGTACTATTGATGACTAAATCATTCACGTTTGGAAAACTGATGCAACAAAAAAAATATTTAATACCATGAGTAGCAATTTTTACAACTTTTATGTTACCTTTTTGGAATCTCATAGATACTAGTACTAGTTGAATTATTGATGATTAAAACTTCTGAAGAACGAATTTTAAAATCTTGTATGTGATCAATGTAATTCTCTTTGAGAGATTGAATGTATTGCTGAATTTCATAAGAACTGCCAAAAATTTTTAATCTTTGTTTTGAAACACAAATATGCTGTATGATATTGTAAAATCGCAATGAAACTAGCTTCAACTGTACTAAATGCTGAAGTGGACGTTTCTCTAAGATTAAAAGAAGACAATCATCAGGTAAAGCAAGTAATTCCATTTGGAATAAGTTGATTTAAATTTTTAAAAACAAAAATTAACTCAAGTTTAGTTTTTTCAGCATGAGTACAAATACATGTGAGCATCAACAACCGCAAACTAGTTTTGCCTTGTGGTTTGGTTGCCAGTACTGTTGATAAGACCACAGTTGTGTTTGATGAGATAGTAAATAGAGAAAGCAATGTATTAAACAAAGAAGATTGATTGTGGACTTGAAAGATTAGTTTTTTATCTTACACCCATTTTTACTACAACACGCTTTTTGGACTATTATCAAATAAGCATCAAATGCATTTTTAGCTTTATTTNTGTTTGATGAGATAGTAAATAGAGAAAGCAATGTATTAAACAAAGAAGATTGATTGTGGACTTGAAAGATTAGTTTTTTATCTTACACCCATTTTTACTACAACACGCTTTTTGGACTATTATCAAATAAGCATCAAATGCATTTTTAGCTTTATTTCTTTTATATGAACAAATAAAAATTTGTTTACAAATTATTTTTTATAAAACTTTATTTTAAAATAACTTTAGATATTTTTAAAAATTCTTGTTTTATTTTTGATTTTAACTCTCTATTTTGAGTTTCTGAAAATTCAAAATCGTGTTTTAAAATCATAAATTTGATATTAGGAAAAAGTCTTATTATTTTCCAAAACGTAGTTTGGTTTAGGCCAAACACTTCGAGTTGAAGGTATTTTACAGCTAAAAACTGTGGGTAAGTGAAGAAATCATCAGAATTTGCAGGAATTTGATCACGACCAACATAAAACGACAAAATTCTCAAGTTTTTCAGTTTGTTTAAACTGGGAATTATTTCTGCCAATGGAAGGTGCTCACCAAACTGTTTGCAAAATAATAAAGTTAAATACAAAATGTTTAAATAAACTGACTATTTTTTACCATCAAATCCATAAAACTCATTTCACTGAACCGATCACAAGCAAAATGAAATGTTTTTGAAAAGTTTTCAAGTCTATTGCATTTTGATAGAAAAAATCCAAAATCAAACCCAACAATTCGTTGGGTTATTAATGG